>NC_034593.1:21171436-21205302 GCF_900095145.1 Mus pahari | reverse complement strand
GTGTGTGTGTGTGTGTGTGTGTGTGTGTGTGTGTGTCTGTGTGTCTGTGTGTCTGTGTGTCTGTGGTAGCATCACAGGCAGGAGGAGAATGGAGACCCATAGCAACAATCCTTAAGATCCACTGATCATGCGACTGGGGAGCTGGAGGGAGGATCTGGGATAATGAAAGAAGCAGTAGTGGTATAATCTATGTCTGAAAAGACAAAGCATGAACGTCTTCACATTTACCTTTGTTATTTTTACGTTTTGGTATGTATGAATGAAGTAGAACTCTAAATTGTTGACGTGAAGGAGATTGGTGCTTAGGTAGGGACTTCAGATTGAAGATCCTCAGCTGTCACTAAAGAATGCAGGAATAGAAGTAAACCCAGGAACACAAATACTTGTGTAAAGCTTATAACCTGTATTATAGTTGAATGATGCAGAATTGGTTTAGAAGGCCTGGGATATGCCTGTGGGTTGCAGCAGGTTATGCGTGTGAATATGATTCCATGACACAATTTTTAGACTCAGAATCAGAAAAAAAGGACTTCAAAATGCAGTTGGAGGTAAAGTCATGATTTGCTTTACAGTAAGCATATGAGGAATGTTTTTTTGGTTTTTTGTTTGTTTGTTTTATTTTGTTTCACTTTAAATTGATGCCTTTTGCTGAACAGAGAATCCCAATAAACCAAATTTCCTTTCTTAGGTCCAAGCACATTAGCAAAGAGCTTGACGTGTTAGTGGTATTCAGTATACTTATGTATTTAGATTAAACCAATAACAAGCAGAGAGACATGAGGCCAAGCTGTCAGTCGTGGGGTTGGATTGATTCTTTATGTTTACAACAGCAGCCGCTTTCTCTGACTTATGCCATCGTTGCCCACACTGAAGGAGAACATCAGGCCTTAGCCTGATTTAATGGGTAGTAAAAGTTGGAAAATTTGTCATTTATCACTGGGGAATGGCTAGATAATTAGGCTAGGTGAAATTTCTTGCTTTTTAATTATTCCCCTCAACTAGTTAATCAGTTATCTTTGTATCTATGTTCCTGGAATAAATGTGACTTGAGTTCAGAAACTCCAGAGTCCTTTCACATTCCCTAAAACAAATCCACAGTGACTACTTAGTTGACTCTTTTATCCTAAGAGAAGTAAAATATGATAATTTACCATTGAATGATTAGTGTTTGCTGTGTACAATATGCAAGATTTTTAAAAAATCTATTTTGTCTTTTTCCCATTAATATATTTATACATTTTGAATACTGCTCCCTGGTCCCTCCTAGTCCTCCCTTCACATAGTCTGTCCTATTGCCCCCCCCCCCGTCCTGTCCTTAAATTTTAAAAAAAATTTTAATCTGAATATTTCACATATATTAATTCCATAAATACTTAAAAAATGTATGGGTACTCTTATGATTAGGCTTGCAGTATTTTTGCATTTTGGATGAAGATATTAATGCAGGGGCAGGGGAGATGTCAGCAAAAGAGAAAGCTTGCGGCACAAGCCTGGTGAATCCCATTCAGATTCTGAGTACCCATATAAAAGTCCAAGCATGGCCTTGTGTGTCTATAACTTTAGGACTGAGGGTAAAATGCTGGCTACTGTTCTAGATACAGTTCCCTAAGAGACCATGTCTCAAGAGATTCAGGAAGCGGTAATGTAGTAGGGCATCTAGTTTCTTTGGCTTTTCAATGTTAAGGATGTGTCTGTACAAATGCATTCAGACAATACACCTGTGTGCACCTACACAGACATGCACACACACACATTCACACACTCACACAGATTCACACACACACTCACACAATGCACATGTTCACACACATTCACACACACACACACACACACACTCACACAATTCACACACACACGTAAATAAATTAAAGCATGGAAATCTGTCATTTAAACCAATTTGCTATGATTCCAGAATTTATGCACACAATGATGGTATGCTTCTATGACTGATTCCTCTGTAGCACATGTGTTGGTTTAGGTGGCTATTTACATAGGACTTTACGTTTCCACAGTTGGTAGGATTTAGTAATAGCAGGTAATAACTAAAGCAAGGTTCATAGTAGTGGACCTACTCCTTCACAACAGCATGCCTTTCTTTTCTGATTATTCATGTCTTGGAAAGGATCAAAAAGATACTAAATATTGCACATAAAATACACTTTAGAATTGATAAAAATGATTATATGTTGACTCTACTTTCTTCCATCCTTATTATGATACTATATTAAGTTTTTATTTTATAAAATTTAAATTAAAATGTCAATACTTCTTTTTAATATTTTTCTTCTCCCATCTAACACTAAATTAAGACTATGTTGCTCTAAACAGTCTCAAATAAAATTTGATTTTTGGTATAATATTTTCAAATTGATTTATCGGAATAAAGTAAGTTGTTCCAGGATACTCTGTGACTCCCAGTAATTTTTATTGTGAATAGTAATATGTTGATCATTGTTACAAACCTTGAAAAAAATTAACTTCACGCTTAGATGTTGAATTGTTCACTTAAAACATGTGAAGGGTTTTTAAGACTCTCTAAAGGATACTTCTAAATTGCTTTCCAGGAATATTATGGTACCAGTTTATGCTCGCTACAGAGTGTGAAAGTACATCTCATCACACATTAATTAGCATGAATATTTTAATTTGAGCAGTCTTGACACTTAGATAAGTGAAAAGTTACATTTCATGGGTGCTTGGTTTTAATTCTTGATCTTATCAAGAAGAAACACGTTGTCAGTTTTTTCTTTTGCGAACTTCTGGAGTTCTTTATTATTTATCTCCTTTTTATTAATTTCCTGGTAAGACATTAAATATCTCAAATACCTTTCCACTTTTCTCTCTATTGCCATCAATCTCCCACTTTGGGATTTTTGATTACATTTCACTGGTATAATCAGATAAAATGGTCATTTGTGTACTATTCTTAAAATTATGGTTATAAGTATGGAAACACGTTTCTCAGTGTCCAGTTGCAGCTGTCACTGTAGATTCCAGAGCCTTCCTGGTTTATCGATGATTCGACCCATACCTCTGAATTTCTCCTATCAGATTTGAGGACGACTCCCACACTTCTTTTTAAAATATGTTTGGAATTCTGAGGCCTAAAAACAACAAGAAACATACTATTTCCACATTGTTCTGTGTCTTCTGATTTGTGTTCCCATGCCAGCTCTCCACATTTCTATGCCCCTAATACACTCAGAAATCGTTCCAGTCGAAGCGAATTATAAGAACATTTCTCAAGTATCTCAAATATCACATGGCAATTTCATTTAAGTTTGGCTGAATCCTTCCTCTGGTATTTTGAATGTGATATATTGGTTCCTGACTATATCTCTTGTAAGCTATTTTAGATGCAGTGGTGGAGGAATATGACTTCAGCTGGGTGGATATGCTGGGTGAACTGAGGCGCAGAATCTGAACTCCACACAGGCAATCTCGTCAGAGCTAGGTTAAGAAGAACATGAAGCCCAGTAAGATCATTAGTTTGATTATTTTGTGAAACCACTGGAGATGTCCAATAATTTCTAATCATTAGTTTGTGGATGTAATCTGAGGCTACCAGGAATGATGAGATGAGGAAGTTGGTGAAAAGCTTGATTTGCTATCGTTTTTTGAATGTAGGCTTAAGCTTCAGAACTGGCACCTGTATAAATCAGCTTGTGTCCTGGCTTGTACTGAAGAAGCAGGTCACCTCTAGCTTTAGTCTGTGCATCTTTGAAAGTCCCGCCTTCCAGTATTTGTGTCAAGATCATGGGTTAGCGACCATTCACTGTAACACAGCCATTCTTGAAAATCAAGGTGGTAATGAACATATAGCCTTCTGATATCATTTCCCTGATGTCTTGGAAAAGTCATATTCTATACTTCCAAAATGTAATTTTAAGAAGTTTGGGTAGGAGAGGTGACTATGATTAAAATACATTTTATATATATATATATATGAAATTATTAAAGAATTAATAAAATGTTATACTAAAAAGCTTTAAAGAGATTCTTTCTTCCATATCAGTGCATAAAGGTAATGCATCTTGTCCATCAGAAATGGAAAATTAGCATTCCACCCTTTTCTGACCTTAAAAAACTTTCAAGAAAGTCAAAACAGTTCAATAGTATTGTCACAAACTGTGTAGAATATTATGATTAACACAAAAATTTACAAGTAATATTAAAAGTCTTATAATTTTACATGAAATGATGATAACTTACTTTTAAACAAATACACTTATATTTAAATGACTACATTTAATTTCTTAAAAAGCTTAAAATGTTTACTCTTATCTCTCTACACTACCCACGCAGAATGAATTCCTGGGCCTCAGTGATCTTCCTGTTTCAGCTACGCAAGTAAAAGAAACTAGAAACATACAAATTCACCCAACTCGTAATTGAGAAATCATTATTAAATGAGAAAATATAAAACATAAAACATTTAAAGACAAAAGAGTGATAACTAAAAGTTTTCATTTAATTTTACTTTTAAAATGTGAGAATGTATATTTAATATATTTAAAAAGAGATTACTTAATCTTTTGAGACAGAGCCTTCTGAAGCCCAGACTGGCTTTGAACTTACCACGTAGCCAAGGATAACCTTGACCTTCTGGTTCTCTTGCCTCCTGAGCCCTGTGTTTGCAGGCGTGCATCACCATGCCAGGCTTATACCATGCTAGTGATGGAACTTAGGGTACTCAGTCCCTCATAAACAAACACTCTGCAAACCTAGCTACAACCCTGGCCCCCATGTTTATTTCTGAAACCTTTTAAAGCCTATTAACTCCATTTAAGCGATATAAATGGACTGGAGTAGGAAACGATGCCTGTCTTCAGTTTTCCTTGCTAGTGTCCGTCAGGGACTAGTTAACATTAGAATATAATTCACTACAATTCTTTCTCTCCACTACCCCCAATTTCAACTTTCTATCATTGAATCTTTTTTAAAATTACAATTTTAATTGTAATGTGTTGATGAGTAAGTTATGTGTGTGAGTCATAACATATGTGTGGAAGTCAAAAGACAACTTGTAAGAGTTGGTTTTCTTCCAAAGCGGGTCTCAGGAATTGAACTCAGCTTGCTGGGCGTGGCAGAAGGCTCCTGTATCCCCAGAACTGTCTCGCAAGCCCGGTTTGTACCATTTATGATCCTACTGGAGTTGAGCATCTCAATTTAATTGTGTCTTTTGTTTTCTTTCCATGCTCTATTTAGGATAGCTTTCTTATTGATTTGTAGGAGGGCCTATCTATAAATATTTTGATTAACTTTTAAGGGTAATATGCCTTAAACATATGTTCATTCACTCTGGGGAGGATTTTGTAGTTTTGCTTGTGGATTATATAAAAAGTGTCACGAGGGAAACAATCTACAGAACAAAGAGCTAACATGTGTCATTGGGAGCCATGTGCTAGCTATTTATCTGATGAAGCATTAGAATCAGGAATATCTGAAGAACTAAAACCATAGACGTGTGATTATCAAGAAACAACAAAACCACATTTAATCCCAATATAAATGGGCAAATGATCTGAATGGAGACTTCTCAAAGCAATTAGGGAAGTTGACATTAGAACCACAGTGGAATTCCCTGGAACCCCAATTAGAGTGATTATCAAGGAAAAGAGTGAGGGTAAGTAAGCATCAAGCCCAGAGTCAGCATGGATTCACTTTCCGTCATTGGCAGTAAGTACATTTTTCCATATGGAAAAATGGGCTAAGCTTCTTCACAGAATTGAACATAGAACTGTTTATGAAAGGGTCTTCTCTTACTCCTGCGTGTGTAACCACAGAAGGCGGGGCAGCATCCAGGAGATACGTGCGTATGTCCATGTTTCCTCACTGGGGCTGTTATGGAGAATCAGCCTGGGTGCGACGGGTCTGAACAGATAACAATTGTCACAGTTGAGCATTATGCAGCCAAAAAGAAGGAATCGTATCATTTTCAGAAAGATGGTTAGAGCTGAAGAAAAATCATGCCATCAAGATATGCATTGCATGTTCTGTCTATGTGTAATCTCAAAACAAAAATGAGCAGAAGAGGAACTACCAGGCAAATGGAAGGGAACTGCCAGCAGGGAGATGTACAAACAAATGCAGGCAGTTGGATTTTAGTTATGCACAATACATGCAAGTAAGGAAATGAATACTGGCTACATTTATAGTAATGTATTAAAACATACGTAATGTGTTAAGCATTTTAAGATTCTTCATTTTCACAATTTCCTTTATAGATTGACTATCTTAATGTTTTGTATAACAACAACAACAACAACAACAACAACAACAACAATAGGAACAACCACAGGAACAATAAAGAGAAAAATCCCAAATCTCTCCCCAAGACTAAAGAAGTAGTTTTGGTAAAACCTACTAAGGTTTGTATTTTATATACAACTCTTCAATTCAGTGGCTGTGGTTGTACTGTCCATTGGAAATCAAAGATGTACTTGCTTTTTTGTGATGCAATGATGTAAGTGCATCCTTGTTCACAGGCCGCTCCATTCCATTGCTTCCCACACATGCAGAACACACAGGTAGACTGTGAAAGTTCTTGTGTTATTTTGAATTGTCTAGTCTTTCGGGGACACTAGTAATTTCTCTGAGATTTTTATATTCTATTACCAGTTGGGTATATTTTTCACTTCTTGCCTTTTAAAGACTGTGTATACTTTCTGTTTTGTTTGTATTTGAACTCCAAGAGAAAATGTTCGTGATTCCAAGAACAACTAAAGAAAAAGGAGGCCATTGGATTCAGGGCAAGGAGAGATGGGAGAGCAAGAAGGGAGGGAGGGAAGGGGTGGATGCTGTGATCATATTATGACCTAAAAAATAAAAGAAATAAAAACAAATGTAATTTCAAGAAGAAATAAAGCCACCAGTACATTAAACAACGTTAGAATTGTTCAGAAGTGAAGTGCACTCAGGTTAAACTTAGAAAGCCATAGAGTTCACAGCACACAGAGACGCTCAGGCCATTAGCTTGTAATTATCACTTTAAGGTTTTGGAGGAAAAAGAGAACTGGAGAAAAGAATTTCTAAAGCTCGTTTTCTTTTCTGTTCTCTCATGTCTCTACATGGATAGGGCTCTGTCCGACACTGATTTATTTCTGCAGACAGCTGAAGTGGAGCTCTGAGACGATGCTGCTCCACAGAAGAGCATCATTCAGCTGAAGGCCGAGGTGGGAGGGAAAGAAGAGCGCACTTCTAATTGTTCTTCACATTTTCCCACCCACACTTATGGCCTGCAACATCCTATTCCTGAATAAAACACTTCTCTTCTGTTGCTGAGTTTTTGTTTTTCTCGTTTTCTTTTCAAATGGTCAAATGTTGACTTACTTATCCTGTATATTGAAATAACATATTTATTTTATTTATGTATGTTCAAAGAAATCTTCCTTCCTATGAGTAATTTAGAGTTAATATTGCTTTAGAAAAATTTCATGTTAGAAATAGAGTTCATCATTTTAACCAGTCTTATCTTCCCTTGAGTTTAAAATGTTCATTCAAGAGCATGTTGGGCACATCTCCCATGGCTTTCTACCTGCTCTGTTCCCATTCCTCTTGGCTTCTATTCTATTGGCTTCCCTCGTTCTCCTAAAGACTTCCACTTTGACTTTCATGTCATGTGCCCATACATAATTTTATGTATTTGTATAAAATCTAGAAACCACAAATGTGAGGACATATGGTACTTGCCTTTCAGAGTCTGGCTAAATATACTTGATATCATTATCTCTAATTGCATCTATTTTTCTGCAAATGGAATAACTTCATTTTCCTTTATGGCTAAAACACAATCCCATTGTGTATGTATACCACATTTTTTCCATCTACTCTTATGTTCTTGAATATGTAGGTTGGTTCTATATCTTAACTATTCTCTCTCTCTCTCTCTCTCTTCTCTCTCTCTCTCTCTCTCTCTCTCTCTCTCTCTCTCTCTCTCTCTCTCTCTCCTTTATACTGTAATGATTATCTCTATACTGTAATCTGTCTTATTTTCTGGTAAACACATTAAAATTTATGAACACTCCTCTCAGTTTTGCTCTAGATGTAGCCCACGAGACATGCCTTTTTTTCCTCACCACTGTAATTTTCATAATTTTATTAAATTCTTTTACAGTTTATCTAACTTAAGAATAAATTGAGTCTATACTTATAAATTTTCTCATTTGTGAATTACCTTTTTATTTAGATTTATTTTTGAAAGGTGAAATTAATACACAACGTTTAGTATTTCCCAAAGTGTTCTTTGTGTATGTATTTGAAATAATATTAATCCACCAATTGCTGTATATGGAATTTTGTATGTAATAATTAGCTATTATTTACCTTTCCCAAGACTTCCAGATCCCAATCTTTCTGTTACATGCTTAATGTTTCAAATGCTGAGATTCCTGGGTTAAATTTTTCAAACTCCATCTTCCTCCTTGTGTTTTTTCCTTATGAACTAAGTTTCCTTACACCAATAGTTTTAGGAACATACAAGCAAATTATAAAATCTACCTAGTAAAGTATAGGTTTTATTACCCAATGAACTTTCTTAATTTAATTCCAATATTTCTATTTTTTTTTAATTTGGTGCTGGGAATAAAGCACAGTATATCACGGATGCCAGGCAAACGCTGATGCCTATGATTCTCCCTCGCCTCTTCCAGTACTTGCCTATGCCATGAAATGCTTCATTGGAAGCTCGCAGAGCTGGAGCCACAGTTGTGGTTTTCTTTCTTGTTTCTGTTTTCATTCCTAGAAGATTGCCATTAAATCCTAGTTCTGTCTTAAACATCATGCATCTGTCCTTTTAAATATGTTTTTTCTGTCTTTGAATTTGTGATTTTAGCATTTATTTCTTGTGGCTTCTGATTCCATTTGAACCTTTTTGTAAACTTAAAATATGTTCTACAGATATTGCTTTTTGGTTTACTTCTTTGTTGTTGATTTTTAAGTTTCTACTTGACTGATGGCATTTTGTTTTGTTTTGTTTTGCTTTGTACATTATAGGTCCTGTGAATATTTTTAATATCAGAATAAGTAATGAATTTTTATTCTTGCTAAAACAGTATCAACACTAAACAATAGTCACATCTTCTGGTCTGACAATGTGAGTCAAAGGACTTGGTTTGAGTAAGATTTTTATCCTTGTCAGTATTTTATATACAACTGTTTTGTTTTAGGGTTTTTGCTTCAACTCAGTTCTAACTAAACCTTAATGGATTCTCTCTCTCTCTCTCTCTCTCTCTCTCTCTCTCTCTCTCTCTCTCTGTGTGTGTGTGTGTGTGTTAGTGTGTTTTAAGCATCAAAGATGTTTTAGCTATGTACTACATAATTTTTCTATTTCTTTGTTGTACATGATTTCTTATTTTCTGGAACTTCATCTTTAATTCTCTCTTCTTTGAATGCAATTTTCATTCTTTTTTTTTTCTGTGAAAGTGCATGTGATATACTATTGCTTCCATATATCTGAAAATATTTCTGATAAGTTGAGTGTGGTCTTTCAGCAGGATAACCATGTTGTCTCTCAGAGCAGTATATATAATTTCTTTACTTTTCTATTGAGCTCCTCCTCTGGAACATGCAAAAAATTATCCTTGTTTTTCTCTATATACTTTTATATTCTTGCTAAATCTTTAGACATTTCATTTCAGTAATATGTCAACTTCTCCATCAGAACTTTTTAAAGTATCTGGTTCGCTTTGTAACCTTTTTAATCCTTTCTCAGGCTTCCTTTTCTGCCTGCATCTTAAGTCTTTTTTTTTTTTTCTCGCTTTCGTTTCTGCTCATAGTGCTCATAATGCACTGACATTTTCTTCAGTTTTGTCTGCTCCCATTCTTTAGTTCCGACTTTCATACCAGTAATTCTAGAATACCTCACAGTTGAGTGCTCTCCGAAGAAACACTTGTAGAATCCAGATATAACGTCATAGTAAATGCATGGTAAATTGTTGTATGCAGTGTCAGTAACCAGACCCTGCTTACTCTACTTAAGTGAATTTGCTTTAGTCATTTGCCACCTTAGCCCTTTTCAATAATCAGCTAGTCTCTGATGTTTCCTTCACTGAGAGGTATGACAAGGGTCAGAGTAGAAGCAAAGACTTTAACTCACATCTCTGTCTTTATGAAATTTCCCAAAGCCTCATAAAGTGGTAGAGATGATAATATTCACATCATGAAGCTGATAGAAGTATTTAAGGACAAAATGCATGAGAAGTGTTTCATGCCCTGCCTGTCATATGGTGGCTGTCAAGCAATGTTAACTTCTCTAACTGTTAGGAATGGGCCTCTGCATCTGCTAACAACACCTCTGTGTAAGGGGGAGCTGTCACACATAATCATTTAATGAGCCTAAGCATTTAATGTTAACCTGCTTAGATATGGTGCATAATTCACTTATGATTCGAGTGCTAGGCATGGTAATTGTTCCATGCACAGCATTGTGGATAGACATGTTCTTCGTATGAGTCAATCAAGCAGAACTGGAAAGCAGATAAAGATGAAAGTTTTAAATGGAAGCATTTGCTACCTTAGGATTTCCTGTATATTTGGATATTTTTAAGGCACTGTAAAATAAGCACGCATATGCACTTCTCATGTCTGTACTAAAATTAAATAAATTAGAAAGAGGTTTGGCTATAATAAGGCAACATAATTACATAAAAAGAAATATAACTGGCAGGAAAACATTTTAAAGAAATCACCAAATCAGGAACCCTGCAAGGGCAAGTATACTGAATAAAGAGGAAAATAGAAAAGTAGGCATTGGGAGACTACAGAAGGAAGAACGTTCAGCCATTCATTAAACAGTGCTTTCTGACTTATTAATACATGATAGGAATCATATTATCTAGGATATGATATAGAAGAATGTAGGCAACCAATTCTTAGGGAAAATAGAAATAGGAAATATTTAATACACATAGCTCAAATGATTCGTTGAAAATACCTATATTATTTCTTTGGTGACTATAGTTGTACTTTTAATCTTTTCTTGATAATTCCAGAGTCTTTGATTAAGGCTTAAAATTTGTAATATGAAACTAGGTGTGGGAATGCAGAACTGTCACCCCAGCACTCCAAATGAGAAAGCAGGGATGTGGGAAGTTCAAGGCCATCCTTGGCCATACAGTGAATTCACGTCTTGCCTGGAATATATGAAGCCTTGTTTCAATTTTTTAAAAAATGCATTTGGTGTGTAGATCAGGCCTGACATGGCATGCAAGAATCTAACTAGATGTTCCCCTAGAACAACACTTTTCCTAGAACCTATCCTGAAGCTGATTCTACAGTTTTTGAGACATCTTTTAGAACAGTAAATATTTCTTATGCTATAAAAAAATTAGGATTTACTTATCGAGTTTATATTCCGTGCTGTACTTAGTGCTGAAGTTTGGAACATAGTAAATTTCTTTTATTCCTAAATACACACCCATGGCTTGCTATAACCTCCTTTTCCAAATGAAGAACTGAAGCTCGGCAACATTGAATATCAGCCTCAGGTCACACAGCTGCTCAGTCACTTGCCTGAGAATTCAGTCCAGGCATGTTTACGAGATATGAACCAGAGTCTTTGCCTTCTGGATGTGTTCCATATTTGGCCTAAGTGGTGAAGAGATTCATTTGCACATGTTCTCTGGTACAAAGAATATAAAACAGCTTCATTTCAATATCTAACAGACAAAAACTATATGACAAAGTGCACTTTGCGTTCATCAATTGCAAGAGCTAATGAAATTGAGATTAGCTATCCCCAGACTACTGTTCATGCTGGCCTGTTGAAAATATATTTAGACTGACTGATATGTGAGAGGTAGTGTACATATGCAATAATATTGTAATAGTGGAGGGTGTTTTAAAATGTTGCTAAGGCTTTTTTTTTAATGTTTACCATGAGCTAGACAAATTTCCAAGCATTTAAATTGCATAAGCTATTTTAAGTCAACAACAAAACAGGTAACACTACTTTATTACTCACAAAGTATAAAGATATATTAATCATATAATACAAAATACTAAGATGAAATTGAGGCACAGAGAGCCTAAATATTGTCATAAAGTAGAAAATTCAGATCAAAATGACATCAGGGATGTGGAAGAATATATACAACCAATCAGCTGGATCAATAGAAATAAGAAATCTCCAACACGTGCAGTGTAAGTGATTTATTAAAAACACCCAGGCCATTTCTTTGGAGATTATATTTGTACTTTTAATCTTTTTATGATAATTTCTACATATTAGTGAATGCTGGAAGAAATCTGTGATAAGCTCCTGTATCTCTCTTTCCAGCTTCAACAACTGCAGTGTTTCACCCACTCTGAGCTCCGCAGCTTACTAACTTCCTATTCATTTCAGTGATGGTTTTCTTTAGTAAGTAAGAAATTTTACTTAATGAGGTCTGACAATTATTTTTCCCTTTTAGGTTGCTTTTTAAGATCAGCCTAGGAAGGTTTTTGTTTATCTTTAATGTTTTCCTTTATCCTCATCTATATGTCTATCATCTATATGTTCATCAATTATTTAATATAACATCCATCTATTATCTATCTGTTGATCTGTTTATATCTATATAATCTATTAAATACCTATTGTATCTGTTTTCTATAATTTATTATATGCCTATCTTTACTATTTCTTTGTCTACCCATACTCTGTTTCACCTTACTGCAATGCAGAGGCCTCCAGGAAACTTGAAATAGGTATATATCAATCATTTTCTATTGATTCTAGGGAGAAATTACCCACTATTTCACTGCTGTTTTATATGAACTGTAGGATTTGGGACATACTTATCCACACCAGGAAAGCTTTCTTCAGTTTTCCAAGAATGTTTGGGAGATTTTCCTAAATCATTGAATTTATTAATCCATATAACACAAGCAACAAAATGAGGAATTATAAACATCTGAGACCATCTACATATCAAACTAATCTCCTAAATTCTCTTGTGATTCATACAGAGAGAATCACATCATGAATAGGTTTTCTGCCTTCATTTCCTAGGATCTATTAACTTTCATGCCATTGGAATCATTAAATTTGACATCTTCTATAGCATCTTCATTCATTATATTTCTTTTAAATTTAAAAACTTCTTCCCTCTCCTCTTTCTAAACTCTCAGTATATCCCTCCCTCCTTGATGTCTTCTTCATACTTCATGGCCTATCTTTGATAATTATTTGTGTATGTGCATGCCACATGTTATACATGCAACACACACACATACACACATTCCTAAATACATAAGTGTGATCTGCTCAATATGCATAATATTACAATCATTTGGCATTAAATAACCAATTGGTTTGGTCTTCCCTGGGAAAGATTCTTCTGCCACTATTAGCATTCCATGGTCGTCTGTAGATCTGTCTAGCCTGTGCACGTTAAGGTATCACTCACTCTTCCAGTGCCCTCTAACTTGTTTCTGAGACAGTCCCTCCCTGGACCGGGGCTCACCAAGTAGGTCTCAGGGAACTGCCTGTCTGCCTGCCTCCCAGATTATACTTTTAACCAAATAACTAAGATTAGAAAAACGAAGCAGAGTTCTGAGACTTGAACTTAGGTCTTCAAGCCTTCAAGCTAAGCACTTTGCTCTGGGATACCTTATTAGCCCAAAAGCGTATTTCAAAGAGCAAAGTTTGAAGACCAAATTTTTACTTATTTATTTGTTCATTCTTGTTCTGGAGATTCAATCCAGAGTTTCATTTGACCATTGGTGCGTGATAGATAGGATTTTGGTTTTCAGTATGTAAAATTTATCAATATTTTTGGTAGTTTTGTCCTTATGATGTTCATCATTAGAGAGATTTACTTTATGCAAAGTTGAAGGGTTTATCTTGTTTTATTTCGTAGGGTTCATGTTTTATCTTTTGCCCTGACCTTAGAACCATGTATACCTTTTTCTGCTTTTCCTGCTTTTCCTGACAGCATTTTCTCCTTGAATATACAATTAGTCTAATGTCATTTCTTGCAGTGGCCATCTGTTTCCCTATCAAATTATCTTGTCACTTTTGTTAAAAATCAATTCCCTGAAAAGGTGTCAATCTATCACTGAAGTCTCTTTTGCCTTCCATCGATCTGTATGTCTAACTCTGTGCTGGTTGGATACCCTTTTGATGATTGTCTTTGCATGAAGTTTTAAAATCAGACTCTACAAGCCATTCAATGGATTTGCAAACTGATCCAATTGTTTAATGCCCTTTGTATATAGATAATAGATTTCACAGACATTTTCTCAATTTCTATAGAAAAAAGATGCAGAGTATTTATTGGGGCTGTACCTACATTAAGGATTGATTGGAGAAAGCTGATGTCTTCCAGTTCGTAGACAAGGTGTCCTGCCTTATATACATTGATCTTGCAGGTCTATTTCTGAGTCTCTGTAGATTTCAATGTTATTTTTACCGATTTTTCAAGTCTCCTATTAAGTTTACCTTTTCACACTCCTCATAGTGAAGCTGTCATTAAGGATTTTATTTATTGTATTGCTGAGTTTGTCACAAGTTTGTGGAGATATAATTTGTATTTACTACCAACTATGTACCTTTTTTTCTCTCTCTCTCTTTTTTTTTTTAGTCTGGAGATATTGACATTGTCTTTTGCGTAGATTCCTCTTCTGCTTCTTAATTTAGATGATTTGCTCAACCCTATGTCTTCCTTTTCTCTCCATGTGATTATATGTTTTTTTTTTTTTACTTTATCTCATTAACTATGAATTCCTGCATAAAATAACATAGGATCAAGACATATATGTTTGTTTCTTTCTAGGACCTGGGTAAAATATTCATGATTTATTTGTACAGTTAAGTAGATTATAAGCTACATATTTTCTTTGATTTTTCAGATAAGGTTTCGCTGTATTCACTGGATGGTGTCAAGTTGGCTACCAGCCCCCCAAGTAGTTAGAATCACAAGCATATTATACCTTGCTCAATTTTTCAATATAAGAGATTTACTAACTTATGGGTTTATTGTCTTTTTACAAAGCAAGGTACTGACTAACATTTGTTTATCTGGTTGGCTTGACAGAGTTAAGAGTATAGTAGTATAAATTACTTTTTCTATTGTCTTATGTCATAAGCTTTCTTTTATAACCATTTTATATTTTGTGAAAATAATATGTTGAATACTGGTTTTCCCTTCTAGTTGTCATTGTTAATATGATAAATTATCCACTGATTAACTTCAACGATTAAGCCAATCTTGCATTCCCTATGTGAGCTTTCCTTGCTTTGGATATTGGTGATTTCAATTAGGTAATATTTACTAAGGATGTTTTTTTGCCAATATTAGTAAAGGATATTAATCTGAGATGTGTATTATAGTGAGATCTTATTTTGGTTTTTTTTTGTGGCACAGGAAATTTTTGTCCCACAAATGATAAAGATTCTTTCTTTTCTATGATTAAAAGTTGTTGTTGTTGTTGTTGTTGGAATGCCTTCTTTTTTATTATCTGTAACTGTTTAAGGGAATTCTTGCATAAAATCATATAGCTTTGAACTCTTATATTTAGAATGTTTCCTATTAATTCTAATTTAAAGCACCTATTTTAAAGGGTCCTTTGCTTGAATGTGTCTTTACAGGGAATGGTGTTTTCTGTCTTGGCCCATGTACTGTCATATGGTATATTGGTCTCTTATTCTCCATTCTGTGAGGTTGGCACCTTAGTTGCCATGTGTTTCTTCCTGATACACCTTATTTGTAAATATATTCCATATTCCTGATTCACTGAGTGCTTAGTAATTTTATTAATATTTTAAATGATATACCTTTTTCTCCCGATTAATTTTTTAAATATGTTCCTATTTTCACTGATTTTTGCTTTTCCTTTTGGAATTTATTATTATTTTCCCATACTTGTGATTCAACCCTTTCCATTCCATTTTCTTAAGGTCGACACTTAGATTCGAGGGCTTTGGTTTTATTCACTTTTTCTTCCTTGCCAATTTCATAAGTGAATGTAATGAATTTGATCATTTCATCCCAACCCTCTCTCATTCCCCTCTCTTCTACTGAGACCTTTCTTGCCAACAAGCTCCATCCTCACCCTACATCTACATTTCTTGTGTTTGCATGAGACCTATATGTGCTTAATTATGGTTGTAGATAGCTTGGGGGGTATTTACTGAAACTTGGGAAACTATTAATTGGCTACACCAGTGAAGAGAATGACACTTTTTCTTACATGATCATTAGTGTCACATAGTCCCTCATGACCCCTTCCTGATCAGATGCAGGGAGACAGTGGTGAGCTCCAGCTTGTGTATCATTATACAAACGTTATAGATATTCTGAGTCTATTTAGACCCATTTCTCATCTTTATCAATACTTAGCTACAACCATAATATACATCTTGTGTTATATCTGCATATGTTACAAATCTTTCAATACAAATATGTATTTCTATTTAAATCATTTGCATTTTATAGAAGTCACAAAGCATAAACAATGCCTTTCATTTAAGTCACCTAGACATTTTTAGTTCCAATCCAATTTTAGTTCCAATCAATTGGTTTTCATATTATTATTTGGTGAAAATCACTTTAGCTTGAAAAACTTTTATTTAGTTTTTTTTTAAGTCAAACTGTAGATTAGCTAATGATATTGTTCCATTAATTCATCATCCTTCTTTTAAAAAAATTTCATTCAATATAGAATTCTGGGGTAACACTGTCTTAATTTTTCAGAACTATAGTTTGTTCCCATTATGGCACTCACACTTTTTAAATTATTTTCGTTTTATTTATTTGAGACTATTATATGATTATAGCACTTGCTCTTTCCTCCCTTCAACTGCCTGCCCAGGTTGTCAAGGCTGGCCATATGGTACTGCATAGCTAATTGGTGTGTTCTTCCCTGGAGAAGAACTTCACTCAGTATTTCTGAGTTGCCTGTAGCTTTTTCTGTAGGTTGGAGACCACAGGCTTTATCCTATCTACTTTGACCTGCCTATTGCTTTGTCCTTCCTTAGGTCATGTGTAGGTGGTCATGTTGATGAAACTTCAAGGGTGAAACTTTTGACATTACTAGGAGGCACAATCTCTCAGCTCCCTCCCTGATCCTCTACTTCTTTATTTTTCAATATCTGATGGAGCTGAGTTCACTGACTCTGATTTTGATCGTGGTTTTAATGAAGACCACACATATCTGATTCCCATGTTCTGAAGCACCCAGTAGTCATTTGAACTGCTTTATTCCTCAATCAGTGCATTCTTTTTCTCTATTTGAATTTACAACTTTATCTTTGTGCATATCTAGCTATGGTTTTGTTTGTATACACTGAGTGCAGGCCACTAAGTGTTTTGAATACATATCTCTTTATCTTTCACAAAACTGGGAACTGTGTGGTAATTAGTTCTGAAATGCTAGCAGCTTTGTCGCCCCACTATCCATGAAAGATATACTTTTGATATTGTGCTTAGGGTCTTCTCAGAGTTTGTTATTAAAACAATTCTCTGGGGTGTTGATAAGGCTCAGCATGTAGAGTCACTCACTGCTAAACCTGTTGGTCTGTTATTTATTCTCAAAAGTCACATGGTGGAAGGAAAGAGTTAACCCTCATAGCTGCTTTCTGACTTCCACAAGTTAATAATAACAAGTATATGGTACCATAATACATATCCTTTTAAAACTTTCTTCAGATTACAAAACCTCATTATTATTGTTATAATGAAGAGGTAAAAGTAGTGATTGTACTGGGGATTAAACTGGAGCCATGCTCACCCTGGTCATACTAGCTGTCTGCTAAGCTAAGCTGCAGGTTGCAAACCCAATCTCATATTCTACTAATCTATGTGCAAATACAGGTGCTCTCCTCTGCCTATAGCATTCCATTAGGCAATTCCCAGTTTTCGAAATTTCTTAGTGCCATATTTTCTGATCATCATAAGATTATTCCTGAAATTTATTTCTGTATAATTGATGTATCCTCCAATATCCTGTTGTGCATATGAATGATAATCACATTAAACTGTGTGTTGACAACAACTTATAATTCGGAATTTTTCCCCATGATGCTTTGCTGTCATTTCCTTATCCGTGTTTCTTGGGTTTTATGTTGTAGATTGATAATTTGAAGTACTAGGTATCTTGAAATATTCTACTTTTAATTGATTCTGCTAATCACTTTTTTAGTTTTTACCTTTCTGTAGTTATTAAATATAATTAATGTATAGTGATTTGCTTAATATTATAATTCTATATCATTGACTATTCTGTTAACACAGGCATAACCATTTTAACATTCCTGATTTATATTATTGATTTTACTTAGTTCTTTTTACTCATTATCTTTTAAATTTTAAATTAAATTAAAATCTAAAGCCCTATAACCAGGACATAACTCTAGATTCACCTTTATATCTTTTGAGTTTTTACATACTTACCACTTTTGCTTAATGAATCTTTCTGCAATAGTATTCTTGATATGGTAAGTGATATAGTTGTAAACACTTTGCTATTGTTCTTCTATAGCAGTGGTTCTCAACCTTCCTAATGTTGTGACCCTTTAATACAGTTCCTCATGTTGTGATGATCCACAACCACAAAATTATTTTGTTGCTACTCCATGACTGTAATGTTAATCCTGTTCTGAATCATAATGTAAATATCTGATATACAGCCCCCAAAGGGGTTGTGAATATTTCAAGGGTCTTTGCTAACTTTCCTACGGAATGTTCACCAAGCACCAGCCTGAAAGAGTGAATGATTCCGGCTTCTGTACCCATGCCTCCTTCTGCAGCAGTGCTTCTGCAGCAGTGCTGGTTTTGCATTATCGACATCAACATGTTGGGTAGCAAACTTCTAGAATAGTCTGGATATTTGGCATAGGTGAAGACTTGCTCACTAAGTATTTCCCCATTAGAAACACATATATGTGGCAGATGTGTAGCTTAGTCTTCCTGTGGGTCCTGAACAATTGGAGCAGAGGCTATCCCAAAAGCTGTTACCTGTATGTGGAATATGCTCTTCTAGCTGGCCTGCCTTGTTTGACCTGAGTGGGAGAGTCTAGCCTCTGAGAGACTGGAAGTGCCAGGGTGGGAGGCTACCCAGTGGGGGAACACACTCAGAGAAGAAGGGGGGAGGACGATGGGAGAAGGATTGTGGGAGGGACTGACTGGGGAGGGACAGGCAATGAGTGAGATGTAAATTGAATAAGTAAAATATAAAAATAGAAAAGAGACACATGTAGTTTTATGTAACTATCAATTCATTTTCTACATAAGGGATTTTTGTTCTTATTCTTGTCATTTCTGAAGAAAGCCTACTTTGGTATTCCTTTAAACATGGGTACATACATACAGATCAACTCCCCTGCTGCCATACACTTTTTCTGTGTTCATCACAGGGCAAAAATTATAGATACATATGAGTTTCCTAGTGTGTATTCACAGAATGAACAACATAGCAAATGTTTATATCACTAAACAGCCATATCTGATTTGGAAGTCAAGAAAAATATCGCTAAATCAGTCTCATTTGAAAAATTTTTGGTTGTCAACTGATGAAAACAGTTTGCAATTTAAAAAATAATATTTTGCTATATTTTATTCATAAAAGGCAAGTGTTTACATTGAAAACTCATATAAGTGGTGTACCTTAACTAACCTATTTTTAATGTTTGCTTTCAAGTGATTAAGACCTATATATTTTTATCTTATGACATCTAGAAAAACACCTGCATATGAAATAATACAATAAATATACATCCATATCTCTTGGATGTATTTGGATGTGAAATATAAACTTCCTTGTTGTTTAGAAGATAGGCGCACTGATTATTAGGTGACCTACCAACTTGTTTCCTCTCAAGGACAGGTTCATTTTCATTCCTATTTACAGGGGGATGGCTGCCAGTTTCCCTAAATCCTTTGTCAAATTAAGTAGGTTCATCCGCTTGAATGATTTTATTTTCACAGAGATGCAACCCTAATTACACCTTGTGGGCTTGTCTTCTTGTTACTAAGTACTGCCCTGACCTGTATTCTTTTTTCCCCCTCAAAAAGTCCGGTTTATGGTACAGTATCAGTAAGTCAACTGCCTCTGCTCCTGGCTTTCAGGGAGTATCCTAAATAAGTGGTATGAGCCAGGTATTTCTGGTTTACACTTCTCTACCATAGCCTTGTACACGGGAGACAGGAAAGAAAATCTCTGTAAAGATTTATAGGAGTTTCATGATTGCATTTGTTCCTATTGAATGACAGCCTCCATTTGTTTGACTCTTTCTAACTTCAAAATGATTAGTAGAATAACTGCTGGAAGCTTGTCTCTCCGACTTCCATAGTGATCACCAAGAATTACTTTGCAACGAGCTAGCAAATATTTTTAAAAAGGCAAATAAAAATCATAAGACCTTCCTCTTGCAGCATATGAAAGCAAATACAGCCACAGCCACAGAGAGCGAGACCTAGGAGTCCAGCTCTAAATGGGAGCTCTATCAACTCCCTGTACTCAGGGCTCAGGGACCCCAGAGGAAGAAAGGGTAGAGACTGAAGCTTCAAGGACTGGGTGTGCACAGGTCTGCCCCACGTGGATAGCAGATCTTCCACTTAACATACTAACTGAACGTGGGAACAAGCGGGGCCCCTGTGACTTCTCTCGGGTCTCTCTTTTCTGTTAGTTTGTCCAACCCTTATGTGGTGGTTTTAGTTTTGTCTTGTTACATTCTATTTTGTTTTGTTTGCTTGTTGTTTCTTTCTCTTAGAAACCTTGTGTATTTGAATGAGAAACAGAAAGGGAGTAGATCCTCATGGATGAGAGATAGAGAGGAACTGGGAATCTTAGAGGGGCTTGAATCTATACTCAGAACATATTGTATAAGAAAAATAGCCTTTAAAAAGGTGAATATACATATATGAAAACATTATAAATATTTTAAAAATAGAATGGGAATTTCAAAGACTATGAAAAAAACTTGTATAATATGAAGTATTATATCAATTGGAAAAAAATAGGCAAGTAGCTAAACAAAGAATATCTACTATACAAAATATATTCTGCTTCCTTACCTAAAGATTCTACAATTTCATTAATTCTTTCTATTATTAGTTTTACTTTCATTTCTTATTTTTTTGTTTTATGTGTTGGGAGTAATATAAATATAGACATGATGCTTTTAGTTTTTCTAAATTGTTTTTTTTTGTAATTTTTATCTTTCAAATTCTTATTTTAGCAACTGTGTCTGTCATCATTAATTACCACCTATTTCTTCATTCTTGTGAGTGGTTGGAATAGTTTGAGCTGTTTCTGAGGAATGGGGAAATGTATTACAGACTAGGTCATTCTGTGTTTATATTTTTTTTCAATGCATAAAAACTGGGGAATAATAAATACAGATAGGACATTTATGTATTAAAATTTTATTTGTGTACAACTCATTAAATGGCAGGTGAACAATCGGCTAAGGAGGTATAGCTAAGTATCCTGTCTTGGAAAGCATCTTTTCTTGACCCACAGTGATCTGTAAATGTAAAGCAGGGTGAACTACTCTGAACAGCTCTGAAGTTCATGGCAGACCTTCACATGATGACCTCTTCATCACGATTGATGTAATAATGCAGGTCATGATCTCGATTTGAGTTTACTAGACATTTACAATTCCTTATAATAGGTTACACCGTAATGAATTAACCCACAAATATTTTTGCATTTGTAGACCTTTCATGTGGGAAGCTGTTCCTTTTAATATCAATTAAGTTCGATTATGAAGAGTAGATATTTAATTTTTTAATATTAAGGAATTATTATGATTCTTTGTCTATAAATATCAAATTCTAGTTCCTGGCAATTTTCCTAGAGATTTAAGGTGAGAGAAGCTTATATTCCCAAATCTTTAAAGTATATAAACTCATGTTCCAGTTTAAAGGAATAATTTTAATGAAATGTGATACCTTCATTCATGTGTGAACTCTTAAATGACACAATTAAGTTGGCATTAGGTTTGTGTAATGTGGACCTTTGTGGAGCTCTGGCCATAGTTATTTTTGTCACAAGTAGTGTACTTAGTTTTAGCTAACGGTCCTTTATACAGATACAATGTTTCAACTTTGCATGTGTGTGATTATAGATAGTGTTCAAACTTGCCAATTAAATGAAGTTCATCTTCATGTAAACTGTCTTTGCTTGTTCAAGTTTAGTATTGGTTTGTTTTGACCTATAAGTACTTCATATAGAAAACTAGGAAAAAGAAATGGCAAATGGCGTTGTCTTATTAGAATACCTTATCCTTTATCAATACTTATTTCCCATCTGGCCTTCTGTGAGGGCCATATCCCATGAAAGAAGGAAGGTAGTGGAAGTCTAGGAACTTAGAGCCTATAAGGAGCCACCAACACACAGATCACTAGGCAGACAGTTGTAGACAGTCCCCCAAGTACAAGCTGGCACACAGGCCTGCAGACAAACACATTAGTCAGATTGACAAAACCACAGCTCAGGCTCAGGCTAAAGTCCTTGACCTCAAGGCCATAAGTATGCAGAATCACACAAAAGTGGTACTCTACCTAAAATAATTGTATAACAGATTACTTGACTATTTACTTTGGGGTTCCCTGGACATCTGGTATAAGCCATAATGTGCTGACTCATACGCCCCCATGTCTGGTGTCAGTCATGTTTTGCTGATTCACACTGGATGTATAGAAAAGCATATGTTGGCAAGATATAATCTGGGCCTTGCAGCCTTCTGTTCTCAACACCTTCACAATGGGGGTGGAGGTTTCCATGTTTAAATATTTAGAAGTATGGTCAGAGTTGTCACAGAAGCTTAAATATACTTCCAAATCTTGGTACCAAATTATGTTTGAGTTTTTGCTTATTATGACAAAAACTTAAACTTAATTACATATGAATTATAATACAATTTATTATTACATATAAAATATACAGGGACAAAATATTCTGGGTTTTAAGTGAAATGTTATCTTCTTATAAGATGCAGTAAGACATGATTCAGATTATATTAACTAAAAACAATTTTCCTAATATGTTTCTGAATGAAGATGTAATTGTTGTATAAGAAAAACTGTCATTTTCTCTGGAAAAAAATATACAGCTAGGTGGTGGTGGCACATGCTTTAATCCCAGTACTCAAGAGGCAAAGGCAGACAGACCTTTGAGCTTGAGGACAGCCTGGTCTACAGCGTGAGTTCCAAGACAGCATGGGCTACACAGATAAACTCTGTCTTGAAAAAAACTACACACACACACACACACACACACACACACCACATGTACACACATAAAACCATTTACATATTATATATACTATATATATATAATCATTATATATTATGAAATTAATGGAGGCACACCAATATCTCATTTATTCCTCATCCTTAACATGATGTGTATATGTACTGATGTATGTTTGAATATATATATATACACACACACACACACACACACACACACACACACACACACAATCTTATTTTACAAATCAGAAACTGAAAAGATATCACAGGACTAATCCGTGGTGTCTGTCACATAAGCATTGGACCTCATGTCCAGGGACTTGAATACTTAGGATCATTGTTAAGGTCTATCAAGTAAATGCACAAAAATGAAGCAACACAGCAGCAAATAAATTCATTAGCAAATGTTTGCTGAGTGCCTACTGTGTACAGCACAGTGCAGGAACCTCATTTTCTGGGTGCTTAGCAGCACTTTCGGAAGCCTTGGATGTTTTATAGTTGCGTTTTTATCATTATAAAGGCATGACCCTCTTCTGGGCTTCCAGCCAAGCACCAAACAGCGTGAGATAATGTGCAGAGGCTTATTCTTGTCATCTGATAATTTATAAAAATGAAGTTGTCCACGAGAACGATTTCTATAAATATGTGGGTTGTTGGTTTTTTTTTTTGTAAAATATTTTACTTTGGGAATTAAACCATTTGTTTTCCTGTATTTTAAGATTGTTGATGGGTTCAGACCACTAAGGCATCGTGGTACCTGAAATCCCTAGTGCCTCCAGGTTTCCCTGGGAGCTCTTGTCACTTTGCAGGAACCATATTATCTTTTTGAGACCACCTGGGGATAACTTATTAATTTGTTAGTTTACCAGTTTCTAATTATCCTGAATGACTTAATGCTGTTCCCCAGGTGCTACGGGATGTAGCCCTGTAAATCTGATACTTGTTGGTAATTCTCATCTTTTATGAGGAACTCTGGGAGCGTGTCTAGATGGGAACCCCGACTGAGGAGCTCTTCTCCTCTTCTCATTATCCTCCATTCACAGCACTTCCTTTCTTCTGTGTTCAGAAGAGAAGTAATGCACATGAATTATTGGCCGCGAAGCACAACAATGGCAACATCAGAGATGTGGTAATTAGGAGGTCTGTAATGGCACATGTGTCACAAACTGCCAATTCATCTTGATAAGAAACAGTTCAGTTGTCACCACTTCCTTTCTTCAGTAGATCTAGGCAAGCATCAATGATCTCTGCAACGGGCTTGTTTTTATATTTCCCCTGGCCACATCTTCTCCTGTCTCTGAAGTGCGTTTCCTAGAGATGGTGAGGAATGCTGTGACTAGTTACTCAGTGTGACCAACTCACTTCTTATTTGTCCCTGATATGCAACATGCATTAAGCATTTGCTTGATCCCTGAGGAAATAATGTAGACTACCTTCTAAAACCTTTAAGCGGATATAGTTCATAGGTGAGGTTGGGTATCCCTACAAATCGCTGCCATCTTTATTTCTCTTGCATCATCTCTACTTCAGTTACTTTTTTTATCAACTGCTAGTTTAAAAATGCCACATTAAAAGAGCAAATCCAGAGTGGCCATGTGATTTCCCGTGATGTAGCTGCTCTGTGGTTTGAGTGTGCTTGAAACTCTCAGCATCTCACTTCACGCCTATACTGACCAAGTGTCACGCAGTGTTTACAGAGAACCTGTCTTTGGAGACACAGAATTTGCACGCACATCTTCACTCTCTGTTCATTCTCCAGCCCATCCTGCAGGGCTGCACAGGAACTCTGCACCCAGATCATTTGCCTCAGGACTTGATGTCACACACAGTCCTCTTTGTTGTAACTCTCACAACCATTTCATCATCATTGCCTGCTTCTCTTTCTCTCGCCTTTCTTTCACCAAGTCTCTTTAATATTAAAGAATGTCTTCCAGGTATTTAGTGTTAGAGTTCCTCAAGACTAACTCCTGTGGTGTTGAGAGTCAAGGGTCACCATTCTGAACAACAGCTATAGAAATGCTAGGGCCTGCTTGATGTTTCCCCTTGATGAGGCTCCAGCTTATTAAGTCTTTGACTCACACACTGACACTACCTTATCAGAATCTTCTTCTCTTTCCTGTGTCTCAGTAAATGACAGCTCTCTTCAACTACTGCTGTTATAAAACAGAAACAAATTCATTATCTAACTCTTGTCATCCTTTTTATTTATGAATTCTCCTGAAATTTTCTTCTGCCTCCTTTCCAGTCTCATAATCTGAGTTGAAGTTGCTTTGACATCTTTCTTTGGTTAGTGCATATCTAGATCCTAAGGGAGCTCCTTGAACCAACAATAGTCCTCCTATTGCAGACAACGTGAACATTGTGTATCACAGTTCTATCCTGCAGTATAGTACTTAAAACCTTGCCTTGTGTTGGGGTGTCTCTTACGCTACTGATGAAGAGCTTCTTGTCACCATGGATACTGTATAGAATCTAATCTCTGTAACCTTCCCATCTCTAGGGTGTACTAACCCAGATTCTTTCTGGAATTCCTTAGGATCTTGTATGTTCTCATCCCCTCTCTTGATGTTGTTTGCATCTGTTTCGTCCTGCCTCACCCCACTTCACTTATGAAGAGACAGCATGTTATTCAAAGCTCAATGGAGATTTTACTTTGTCACAGTTCTTTCTTAATCATTCAAAATCCTCTTACAGCCTTGTTGGGCATCTCTTTTCTCTCTTGCTGAAATTTAGACAATCATGAAATAATTTCAATGACAATTTGAAATCCTTCTTATCTGTTACAGCTCATGCTTCACGAGGAACTGTATTTATGTGGCACCTCACCACACTCATGTACATAGTTTAAATGAGAAACATTTTATGTATATGCATTAAGTGATTGGTGTAGCAAGAGGTCTTTTTTCAATTGTAACTTATTTATGGTATTCTCAAAACAATCAGCATACAGTAGGTATCTTAACAACAAATTAGTGAATATTCTAAAATTAGAGATAATTCCTGTGCTTGTATAATACCCACATTAGGCTCTGAATCCTGATCAGTTTATTAGCAATACCTTTACTACCAAATAAGGTTTGTTATCTTGGGTTTTGAGAAACGGTTTTTTCATGTTTAAAGATTTATTTTACATGTGTGTGTGTGCCTTTGGGTATTTACACAGGAGTGCATGTGCCCCAGAGGTTAGATAACCTTGACCAGTAGCATCCCCACCCTCCCATGCATAATAAGAACCCATTTGGTCCTCTGCAAGATGAGAACATTCTCTACACTGCTAAAGCATCTCTCCAACCATTACGCATGGATATTTCTCTCTCTTTGAAAATATGCTTACTGTAGATGAGAACTCTCATAGGTCAGCATATTAAGCCAATGGTTGCCATTGTAAACCTAGAGAAAAATTCAGTCAGATTCTGTATATTTAATATTTTAACAAAGTGAATTTCAATGAACCATTAAACTTTTAACTCATGTTATTTTTTTTTGACCTTATATTGTTCAGCTTATTTAACTTCAAAGACTTCATGGAAAATATTTTTCAGATTTTGCTTGAATGCAGTATTTCTCTATAATGTGGATTTCGGCAACATTCTATACTGCCCTTACTCTGGGTGTGTCTTTGTTTATAGAAATCACGAGCATCTCATAGACATTCACAGTGCTGATATTGCACAATGCTGGCTTCAGGTCACCTCTACTTTACCTGTACAATAGTTATTTCACTCCATAATATGTTATCTTACTATTTGCTAACAGGCACATGAAAAGCCTCATGACAGATTCAGTCGTCTTAAAATATTGACAAGTAGGTGGTTTGGCTTCTTTGGAATTTTAGATATTTTTGTTCATTTTGAATGAATTAAAACTCTTCTTGTCCAGATTGACAATGAGTTTATATCACAAAATGATAAAGAAACCTAAAATTTCCTGAGTTTTGTCAAATACTAAGTCACTGTGTTTGGTACTCTGAAAAAAATTTTAAAGAAGTAAACTGTATATAGTTTTATGCTAATTTGGCACAAAATAAAGTCATCTGAGAGGAGTGATTTTTAATTAAGAAAATGCCTCCATAAGATCAGGCTGTTGGCAACCTGTAGGTCATCTTCTTAATTAGTGATTAATGGGAAAGGACCCAGCCTATGCACGATGGTGCTAGACCAGGGATGGTGGCTCTGTGTTCTAGGAGAAAGCGAGATGATCAATCCGGGAGTAGTAAGCCATTAAGCTGCACCCCTCCATGGCCTCTGCAATAGGTCCCGCTTCCATGCTCCTGCCCTCTTTGAGTTCCTGTCCTTACTCCCTTCAGTGATGGATTAAGAAGTGATGTGAATGTATGAACAGAATTAACCCTTTCTTTCCCAAGTTGGTTTTGGTCATGGTGTTTCATCACAGCAATAGAAACTCTAACTAGAAAAGGAAGATTATAGTTTCTAAAATAAGGGTCTGATAGCCAAACTTAAACTTTCGGTTCCCAGGAGTTCTTGTGCTCTCACGGAAGCATTAAATTCTCTTGTGCTCTCCTGCATTAAATTCTTCTTTTATGAAGCTGAAACTGAAGGGCTGAAGTAACAACACTGGACATCTTCATATTGTTCTGAAGAGAACTAATTCTTTTGGGTTAAGGTTTTTTTTTTTTTTTTTTTACATTCTAATGAGGAGAAAAAAGTTAACCTCAGGCATAGTCGATTCTGGACCACATGAATCTATGCTTCTGAATAGGAGGGATTTCCAGATAAAGCATTGTTATCATTCCTAGCACACCGAGAGACAAGGAGTTGTGTGAGCATCTCTGTGTGGTTGGCAAGTGACAGCAATTCATCCAGATAAGACACAAATGCAAGCATGCATGTAGCATTCTCTTAGCAGACCTTAGTTGTTGTTTATACAAGGAGTTTTCACTTCTTATAGCTGCAGATAATTCTCAATAACTGATAATTGAAATCCTATAAATACTACATAGAAAAGCCTATGGCCTGTATTCATATTTTCAACATAATATTTAGCTATAAACATGTAGGCAATTATTCAATAGTTTACTGATTTTTAGTTAATTATTAATATATATTTTTTTACCTTTTCATTTAACAGTAATGTTTTTTGAAAACAATATGATGCTTTAGTACATTTATATACTATGTGTACACTTATAATAATTCCTCATGTCTTTTTTTATATACTTATCCCCAGTTCCCACCATCTCTCCTCCTCTTCTCTGCCTTGTGAGTACATCCCTAGTTCCCATATACGAAGGAAAGCATTAGATTTTCCTTCCTATTTCTACTTTATTTTGCTTAAGTAAAGGGTGTTCATTTTTCTAATCCCATTCTGTGTTAAATATCAGGATATTAGTCTTTTCTACATGTATATAGTATTCCATTTTGAGTATATACCACCTTTTCTCTTTTTCTTTCTTTTCCTGTTTTTATTGGATATTTTATTTATTTACAATTCAACTGTTTTCCCCTTTCTGGGTCTTCCCTTCAGAATCCTTCTATCCCATCTCCCCTCCCCTTGTCTCTATAAGGTTGCTCCCCCACCCACCCACTCACTCCCATCTTCCCACCCTGGAATTCCCCTACACTGGGACATCAAAAACCCTCAGGCTCAAGGACCCCTCCTCCCACCAAAGTCCAACAAGGTCATCTTCTATCACATGTGCCGCCAGATCTGTGGGTCCCTCTATGGTTGGTGGTCCAGTCCCCAGGAACTCCAGGGGGTCTGGCCCATTGACACTGTTGCTCCCCACCTTTTCTTTAAGGCCTTCATCCATCACTGAATAAATATGTTGATTCTCTATTTTGGCTACTGTGACTCGTGCTCTAAAAGCATGAGAAAGTAAAGTTGTAGGTTTTTTTGTTTGTTTGTTTTTATTAGATATTTTCTTTATTTACATTTCAAATGCTATCCTGAAAATTCCCTATACCCTCCCCCCAACCCTGCTCCCCTACACACCCACTCCCACTTCTTGGCCCTAGTAATCCCCTGTGCTGGGTCACAAAACATTTGCAAGACCAAGGGGCCTCTCTTCCCAGTGATGGCCAATTAGGCCATCTTCTGCTACATATGCAGCTAGAGACACGAGCTCAGGGGGTACTGGTTAGTTCATATTGATGTTCCACCTACAGGGTTGCAGACCCCTTCAGCTCCTTGGGTACTTTCTCTAGTTCCTCCATTGGGGGCCCTGTGTTCCATCCAATAGCTGACTGTGAGCATCCACTTCTGTGTTTGCCAGGTACTGGCATAGCCTCATAAGAGGTCACTATATCAGAGTCCCTTCAGCAGAATCTTGCTGGNATGTGCAATAGTGTNTGGGTTTGGTGGCTGATGATGGGACGGATCCCCAGGTGGGGTAGTCTCTGGATCCTTTCATCTTAGCTCTAAATTTTGTCTCTGTACCTATATCCTTTCATGAGTATTTTGTTCCCTATTCTAAGGAGGAATGAAGTATCCACACGATGGTCTTCCTTCTTGATTTTCTTGTGTTTTCCAAAATGCATCTTGGGTATTCTAAGTTTCTGGACTAATATCCACTTATCAGTGAGTGCACATCTAGTGACTTTTTTTGTGATTGGGTTACCTCACTGTTTTTTTATGTGATGATTTTATTTCCTTTGGAAATACAGAGCTATCAGAACCATGTGGCTTTTGAAAAATCTTCTTACTGTTCTTTTTAATGACTTAATAATTTTCACTTTCACTAACAGTGCTCAAGAATTCCCATTTCTCTGGATCCTTGGCAGCATTTCTTATTTTGGGAATTTTCAAACCATTCTAACAGGGTAATGTGTCTGCTGGTGGTTCTAACTGGCGACTCTTTGAAAGGTATTCATCATTATTATTTGTCATATACTTTCATTTTGTCTTACTGGAATTATTTCTAAAAGCAGTGTATATTTTCTTGCCTTTCTAAAAATGTTCTGCTTATGTATTCCTGTCTATATTCTACAATGAATTCATTCTGAATAAAGGATAGTAAATGGGTTGAAGAAGACAATGGTATCAAAGCAGTGTATCCAGACTAGATTTCTGGCTCTTTTGTTCAACACAACATTTGAAAATGCAGGTAATTTATTCCACCATAGGTCAGTTTACTCAGGTCTAAAAGAGGGTGTCATTGGTACTTCATGCTGCCTCATTGATTAAACGAAAAAGCAGATATACATTGAGAGGTACATATCAGTAACTAATAAACTGTAGTGATAGAATTAGTGCATTGTAAAATTCTGTCTTCAGGACAACTGAAAAGCTAGTGTTTTTTCCAATACGGAAGAAGTACTTTAGTGCTCTTTTGTCTACTTTTAGTGGCTCACACATCACTACTGAAAGAGTATTTGTAACCTCAGTTCTATTTTGCTTTGGCCTTTTTTCCTCTTCTTTTACTTTTGGTGGAGGTATTTAGTTTTATGGTTGGCACTTCTTGTATGTTCAATGAATTACATTCCTTTCATAATCATGTCATATCATGAATCATTATGGTAATAATTATGATTTTTTTCTGTCTTGTGGGCTTTTGCTTAGGGACTTTTTCTATTTTCTTATTATTTTAGATGTCAGAAACTACTATAAGTTGGTAATGCAATCCAGGGTTACTTTCTGATATAAGTTTTCAGACTTACCAAAGCTTTCCATGCTTTGAGAGAACCTAACTGTGTCATGAAGAAAACCAGATACAGTGGCTTTGAGGGGAGACACATGATCAATTTTCCTGGAACTGTCTGTAGCTCTGTTTTCACTACGGAGATCTCTACTCGGGGTTTGCCTCTGTGTCCCTGTCCACAGATAACTAAAGAAATTTGCCGTTGCTTGAATTCCATATTTTATAGTCTTACAATTTTTATTAAGACAGAACTCAACAGGGCTTTCATTTGTTTCTAAAGGCATATGTTCTCAGGTAACATGTAATTATCCTTTGCAAGCTGATAGTGATAAGATGCATGGAAGGAATCAGGATGGTATCCAGTGGTGATGGGTGAAGTGATGAGTGAAGCTTCTCGTGGCTATGTCTGTCCTGGAACGTTCTGCTCATCCTCACGCATGGCTCTGCCTGTCCCAGGACTGTGTGCTCATCCTCATCCATGGTCTTGTCCTGGCATTGTCTGCTCATCCTCATCCGTGGCTGTGTCCTGGCACTGTCTACTCATCCTCATCTGTGGCTCTGTCTTGGCACTGTCTGCTCATCATCATCCATAGCTGTGTCCTAGCACTGTCTGCTCATCCTCATCCGTGGCTGTGTCCTGGCACTGTCTGCTCATCCTCATCCGTGGCTCTGTCCTGGCACTGTCTGCTCATCCTCATCCGTGGCTCTGTCCTGACACTGTCTGCTCATCCTCATCTGTGGCTGTGTCCTGGCACTGTCTGCTCATCCTCATCCGTGGCTCTGTCCTGGCACTGTCTGCTCATCCTCATCTGTGGCTCTATCTCATCATCTTCATCACTCTGCCTACTGCTGGTGCCCACCCAGCTCACTCCCATCAAGGATCTTCTCTGTTAACACACACATGGATATTCTTTGGAAGTTGATGACCTTACAGCTTTATCAATCATCATAATTACACTAGAAAAAATGACATTTCTAAGATATGCTCCAAATTTTCTTCTATAGTATTAATAACAAAGAGTATGGACAGGAAATTCAGCAACTATTTTCTCATAAGACTTACTCCTCTACTACTAAACAAGCTACTATTCAGACATCTAGTATAACCTATTCACCTCTGACCTCTTGCAAAATTTTCAATATTTCATAAATAAATATGTATTGGAATAAAACAAATTGTAGTATTTTTAACATTTAGATACTTTGAAAAGAGACATTAAGATACATTTTCATTCCACTTGATGCTGTTCCATAAAATCTGTATTTTTGTTATGGATTTGATATTTTATACTTCAGTCAAGTTTTTATTTCAAATTTTGTATCTAACTTATAAATTATATTGGTATAGTTACAGGTTTGCATACTTTTGTCTAACAATAAATCTAGATATATGTGTATAAATCACAGCTAGATAAGAACAATACCAAAACTCTCAGTAATATCTGAAAGCATAAGAAATTATACCCAATAATATGAGTTTTTTCTAATATATGTTGTGAATTTTTAAATATTATTGTAGAGTATACTTTTCTCTAGAATTCTCAATCAATCACATTGATATGTTTCCCATCATGCTAATTTTAGGAGGATGAATTTGCTTATAATGATGGGAGATATTTAATTTCAGTGTTCCAATGAATGACTCATGATATCAAAGCAGATAAATACATGGAGTTTGCACAGTTTTCTATCTTAGGGATAAATGTGTTAGTTCTTTTTACAGGGAGCAATTTAGGAGGGTAAGCTCTGATATTCAGGGTGGGAACATCAGCAGACTTCAATAGTTTCAATGTTAGCTGTGTGGGGGGTAGACCTTTTCTTTATTGTCATAGTTTTCTTAGGACTTAGCTGTGAGCCTCCTATAAACGAAATTATGGGGCTTTTTGTTTTGTACTTTGATCTGAAAGATTTCTGTTTTTATGTTTAGTAACGTTGCTCACTCACAAATACTTATTCTTTGACAAATATAAAGAATTTTTAAATTCTATGGCATAGCAACAATGAAGGACACCAGAACCCTAGTAGAATCCTACTTGTGAAGAAAGAGGCATAGACCCCAAAACACATGCATCAGGAGTAACGGAGCTGTAGCAACCAGTGTGGAAGGCAGTGATAAGCATGTGATATAAATCCTGTTTCTATTTCTTGAGCAGATCTTTAGGGCAATGTTTAGATTGTCATTGAAAGACCTGGCATTCAATTAACAACCTGTGAATAATATAGGCTTCTACTGTTGGCTGACATTTTGGGCTCAAGTGTGATAGATATAAAAAACCCAATGTAAAGGTAATGATAGATGAAAGGTATACATGGAACATTCAGATCACATCTGTCTACTTTGGGGACCATTATACAGTAATTTCTGGGAAGGAGTTGCTGTAAGTAAAAGATTTCTTGTATAATTCTTTGACATTTATGAGTTAGAATTAATCTCTTAAAATAAATACAGCTTTCAGTCCAGAGAATGTATGTAATTCTGTTAACAATCTAGCTTGTTAACCAAAATTTTGTTTCAAATTTCTACACACTGATGAGACCTCTAGAGCCATAACAGACTGATAATTGCCTGTTCTTGATACAGTGACTGCCATTTTGGATAAAAATGACTTACTAAAATTCTGAAAGCCTTTGTTTGTTTTTGGGGACAAGTGCAGCAAAGAATGACTTAATGATTATTGGCTTATAGAGATTACTTTTGGCGAATGTCTAATATAGAGACTTGATCAAGGTCAAGTTTAGAAACCAACCTGAGAAAAGATTTTGATTTACTCACTTGTCACAATGTCTGTCTATAACACTCACTGGGCAATTAGATTGGATACTAAAGCTGGTGTCATTTTGTGAGTATGCACCCTGATTAAATTCTTCCTGTTTTATACCTCAGAATGATGATCTAAGCAAAATATTAACTTTTAGTGCTTAAAAAAAAATATGGCTGGGCAGTGGTGGTGCACGCCTTTAATCCTAGCACTTGGGAAGCAGATGCAGGTGGGTATCTGAGTTGGAGGCCAGCCTGGTCTACAGAGTGAGTTCCAGGACAGCCAGGGCTACACAGAGAAACCCTGTCTCGAAAAACCAAAAAAAAA
>NC_034593.1:21166768-21171326 GCF_900095145.1 Mus pahari | reverse complement strand
AAAAAAAAAAAAAAAAGTACATGATGCTAACACGTATGGTTCAATTTAGAAGAGAAAGCAACAGAGCAGTATAGAAATCCAATCATCTTCCAGCATTCTCTCTTTTCTTCAATAGCAGGAAGGTTAGCATCTTGTTAGAGCACACATCTTAGGAAAAGTTGATGCATTAGGCCATGGTCTTATTTTTGTCTTTTTAAGCAACTAGAATGGTAATTGATCATAGAAAGTATTTGGTAAAAATTTGACTAACCCAGAGACTGGTATTCTTGTAGGGTCAGGGATGACTAAATACTGTTAGTTTCAAATGAATTCATCTGAATATATTGAATGAAAACCAAATGAATAAATGATTATTCTTCCTTGTGGTCTATGGATTTTTATCACATAACCCAGAGCTTTCATAGGACAGGGTACAGTTCATAGACTTATTTAAGTATATTTTATTGGCAGTGTCATACAATCAAGAATATATATATATATATATATATATATATATATATATATATATACTTATTAATGAATTTACAATTATGTAAATGAAGGTTAAATGATTTATAAATGGGATATCAGAAAGGAAAAGAAAATTTCTCTTATTCTCTCACATAAAACTAATTTATCTCTCAGTGTGTTCATGAATCATGCATCGTAGTGGAAAATACCACTGTGCTGAATTATCTGATGTCTCTCCCCCACCCATGCTAAAGTTACAAATTTGTCCTAATGGGACTTTAAAACTTATAATTTCAGAAAGTTTGCATACAAAAATATATTTGTGTGTGCAAATTCTTAATGGTGAATGCCAGGTAAAATGGGCGTAGAGCCATTGCTTTCCAGCAGACACGTTAATTAAACAGCAAAGAACGATGTCACACATGTGAGCACATTTTGTCTTGCTAATCTATTTTAATTCAATTAAATACAACCACTTTTTATTCAAGATATGTTGTTTTCAATTTGCATCTATTGATTACTTCATAAATTGCAGTGTATGCTAAGCAGGATTTATGATGTATGCTGGTTACACTGTCTCATAAAATATTCTTAATACCACAGGCTACATTTATTTCTCCTTAACAATTCCAGGAGAGTGTATGGTCCAACTCACATAACCAGAGGCATATTCATAGACTATTTTGTATTAGGAACTACAACTTAAACTTCAAATAGATGAGTGCTGAATTTGATTCTAAAATTTGATACTTTAAGTCTTTTCATATCCCATCTTATTTCATGCTGTTATTAAAATCTCCTATAACTTGTGGCTTATGAATGATGGAAGATTTACATAGAGGAAATGTTTCTCAAAGAGGAGGCTCTGATAGTGAAACTGTTAGCAGATTTGGTGTTTAATAGGAACCCACTTTCTATTCCTCCTTAGAGTCTATCTCACTGTTGCCTCAGACAAGGTTAGGGACAAATAATTTTTCTGAGATTTCTTTTGCAAAAGCATTATCCTACTCATGAGGACTCCACAGTCTTATAACATAATCACTGTGCAAAGAGGAATAACCTTCAAATATTGTTACACTCAAATTATTTCTATGAGTTCATAAGGGGGACCCAAGAATTCAAAATATAAACCTATAAATTTGGCATATATAAACATATATATATATATATATATATATATATATATATATATATACACAAACACACACATATGTAGAATATATATTATATATGTATAATAATAGTGTGATAATATATGTTATTAGTTATTTCAATCCTCAAACCACATCATTTGTACAAATTCTATTTCATTTTTTCTTATGAAAATTTAAAATGGTAGACAATGGGAGAAACTGAGACTTCTGTTCTTTTTTTAGAGTTACCTCCCTTATTCACTAGAATGATTGATGTCACACACCTGCCATTTAGATTAATATTCCATTCTTGGCAACAGTTAGTCTCCATTAGCTTTGGTGGGTAATGTCATCACTGTCCATATGATTAAACGACACTTAGCAATATGGATTTCCACAGTTGTGTGATATCTTCCTGGGATGTCATTGCAATCCCCATTTTTATAGCCAGAACATGGTGGAATTTGTCTATGCCATGAAGGATTCAGATAGATAAATATGAGAAGGGGGGTTTGCATTTGCCACTGGCATTGTTTAACATTCATAAAATATTGTTTTATTGTCCAGATGTTTGAAATTTATTAATTATCATATTGGCTCTTGGGCCTGGATCTTGCAAGAGCGATAGTAGATGCCAGAAGCTAAATAACCTTTTGTCATTCTGCTGAATAAAGGATTGTTTGTGCTCTCCAGTTGATAAATTATCTCCATGCCCTGCTGTTATAAAAAGAAACTCATCTTGTTCACTGGACTGGCAGGAGATGAGAAGGCTGTAGAGAGAGCACGGGGAGTTTTCCATTCACAAATCATGTGTAGCATGTGTGCTGTGGGTCGTGTCTTGAAATTAATGTGGAAAGAACCCAGGATTGGGTATAATATTTTCATTGTTACCTCTTGGTATGTGATGGATCACCATGCATTTGCAGCATTGAACTTTCCTTTTACCCTGAGTAAATTATTTTACATTCAGAAGTCAATTCCAACATAGAGAAATATACTCTTACATCTTCTCAAAAGAAAAGAGAAGCTTAACATTCTTCAGGTCAGTTAGTATCAGCATTTTCATGATTATTGTCTTAGATTATAAGAGATTTGTGGAAATATTTGCCTTCAGAGCATACAATTGTATTTTTAAACCTCTTAGGGTATCTCTTAAAACCATTGTTTCTAATAAATAATGTGCCAAATGGCTAGGGGCGTGGCCTGGATGTACATTGTCTACCTAGCATGGAGAAACACATGAGAAGTGTCTTGTAGAAACAGCTGTAACACTGGACTAAAAAAAAATTAAAAATTAAGAAAGAAAATGAAAGAAACTTGGGGCCATAACATGGCTCAGGGGGTAAAAGACTTACGAAGTAAATTCTTCAACCTGATTTCAGTCCACGAATCTCAAGGCAGAGGAGAAGAGATGGTTTCTAAAGTTATCCTCTGACCTCCACACTTGCTGGAGAGCACAAGTGTACACGCATGTGTGATTTTGCGTGCACATGCATGTGCACTCCTCCTTCCCCACACTAAAAGAAAAAAGGGAAAAGAAAAGTATCAAATCAACTTTGGCTGAGATTTTTTTATTATTAAATTAAATTACATTTATTTTGGAAAGTGGTTCTAATTTCAGATTGTCTTGTAAAGTGGTTCAAATGCAGGAGGTCCTTTCTTCCTATATATCCCCAAACCCACAATCACCCCATTTCTCTGTAGGCATTCTGAATTACAGAACTACATTTGTTCCAAGTGATGATCTTGTGGCCACATATCACCACTATGAAAAATCCATTATCATTGTCCATCATAGTCTGCACTCTATGGGCGTGAACTGTTATGCACTGCTATATCTCCAGCCTTATGATGTCAGACAAAAGAGCCAGTGTCTCAAATTTCTTTAGACCATCAGCGTATTGAACATTTCCCAATCAAGCATCAGCAACCAGTGATCTCTCTACTATTTCCATAGCTTTGCTTTGCAAGCGTGTCATATTCTTACTAGTGAAGCATGTGGAACCAATTCATTATTAGAGACTTTCACTTAGAAATACGTGTTCAAGTTTCTTCAATGTCTTTCTATACCTTAATATTTCAGCTGTTCTTATTTGCTAAATAAATACTCCATAGTTAGATATGCCTGAGTTTATTTGTTTATTTATCTACAAATGCCTTAGCTGCTCCAAATATTTGGCTGTTATGAATATAATTGCTATATACACTTTTATGCAAATGTAAACTTTGTCCCTTTGGGTGTTTACCAAGATGGTTGATATTATATGGACATCCCAACATTAGAATGTGGTCTATTTTGTGACAAACTGTAATACTGTTTTCCTGGGAGTACCTTTTGCATTTTGATCAGCAGTGAATATAAATTCACATCCTCATTTACATTGGGGTTTTGAGTCTAGGTTATTCTCATAGGTGTAGAATAGCAACTTTTCTAAATGACATATGATGTTGCTGCTAGAAAAGCTTCCTTGTGTTTATCAGTTATCTGCAAATCTTTTGGAGTAAGTTCTCTTTGTACATGTAGCTCATTAATTTTTGAGTTTAAAATATAATCAAAACATTTCTTTCTTCCCTCCAAACATTCCCATATGCCTCTCCTGCTCTCTTTCAAATTCCAGTCTTCTTTAGTTATTGACTGCAGTTAGGTGAATGTATGTAATGCATACACACAAAAGTATTCCTAAATACAGCCAGCTGTGTTCATATAATGTTACTTTTTCATGGCTGACCATTACATACCAGTTAGTGTGCTTGTCCCTAGGGGGAGACAATTTCTCCCACTCTCATTATTTCTTATTATTGGCTTAAATTTTAATTGGCTTGACCCTTTCATAGTTCTTAAATTGGAAGTCCTTTTTACATTTTTATTACAATACTTTATAAACTGTCTTTTCCAAACTACATTTTCCATGCTGGGCCTTGTTACCCTTTACTCTTTTTTTTTTTTTTTTTTTTTTTTTTTTTTTTTTTTTTTT
>NC_034593.1:21149906-21164273 GCF_900095145.1 Mus pahari | reverse complement strand
TTTTTTCCCTGTGCCCATATCTTCGAGGCTTTTCCCCACTTTCTCCCCTATCAATTTCAATGTCTCTGGTTTTATATATTATATCTTTCTGATTTAATCCTGATGTCTATTCTTGGTTGCATGTATACCTGGAAAAGATTCTTCTGCATTCTCTGGGCTTCTTCTCTGAACTGATTGTCTCTTTAGCTGTGCAGAAGCTTTTTAATTTTGAGGTTACCCATGTCAATTCTTTCCTCATTTCATGGGCAAAAGGCAACCTATCCAAAATGTTCTTCCCTCTATCTAAGTCCTTCAGGGTACTTTATTTTCCTTTAGCAGTTTTTGGTGTCACATTTAGGTCTTTGTTCCAGTTAGAATTATTATTATTATTATTATTATTATTATTATTATTATTATCTTTAATCATTTTTACAGTCCAGTTGTTATTTCCCTCCTCTTCTGCTGTCCAACAGTCCCTCATCCCATTCCTCCTCCCCCACCCTTGTCTTCAAGAGGATGCCCCCTCCCCGGTACCCCACCCTCACCTCAACAGGTCTCCCCACTCCCTGGAGTCTCAAGTCTCTCCAGGGTTAGGTGCATCTTCTCTCACTGAGGCCAGACCACACAGTCTGCTACTGTGTATGTGTCGGAAGCCTTGAACCAGCTAGTGTGTGCTGCCTGGTTAGTGTTTTGTTTTGTGCTTTTTGTTTTCACAAGGTTAAAGATACAGGTCTAATTTCATTCTTCTATGAGTGAGCATTCAGTTTTCCGAGAACTATTTGTTAAAGATACCTTCTGTTTTGTAGTGTATGTTTTTGGTCTATTTATTAACTATCATGTGACTATAGTGATGTATAGTCATAATTGGCTTTGAATTTTGTTCAACAGTTTTAAATTTACATAGAACTGATTTGAAAGCTTAGTTATAACACTTTTGCCATGATAGAGCATACAAAATCAGTGATCTCATGAGACTTTCTTATGTATTTAAGATGTTTCTAAGGACATACATATTATCTTTCTACTTAGTTTGTCTTTACTTCATTCTGATACCTTTCAGTAGCAGTTCTGCCACTTGGTAATCAGTAAATGTATTGATCTAATTATCCCTAACAGTGACTTTCTTATGCACTAGTAATATGTTTTAGCTATTTCTATTAATAATTTATAGAATGTAGTATGTTAATGTACGAAGGGTCTATATGTATTGGTTAGTTGCTGCTTGTTTGAATGGCTTAACTAATCCACTGTGAGGTTATCTTGGTCCTTAGGTAATGCAATGAGAAAAGAAGGTAGAAATTAAAAAGAATTATAGCTCCTTTACTTTGGGGAAAAAAGAAGTTTATTCATGACTGTTGGCATCTATTTCTCTCCCATTCTGAAAAGATTTCTCTCACTCCTTGTTTTCTGATTGCCATTATTCTTACTTTCTAACCACATACATATCAATTCTGTTCATACTGATTTTTGATAAAGTTGCTTGGTGCTAATAAAGAGGACTAATTTTTAGTGTTTATCTTATATGCCCTTCAAATACATTGAGATACCTATACATTTTTCTTTCTTTGTTTTTCTGTTTCTGACATTTTCTTCTCTCTTACTTCATAAATCACAGATGCTTTCATGACATTTCATTCAATTTCTTCTTCTCTGTGTACCTTCCTAGGGCAATCATGCCATCTTCCATAGCTTGAATTTTAACTTTTAAAATTCTATACCGTCTGCATAGATCTTCTTTTATGTGCTGCACAGCAGCCTTTCTGAACACTTCTTGGACAGTTCTGCAGAGGTTGCTTTGAGACAACCAGACTCAGCATAGGATGCTGAATCCAAAGATTAGTTCTTCTGTGCTTCTGTCTCAGTGCATGGCACCACCATGCACTTATAGCAGTGGTAGCAACTGCTATAACAAATCCTTAACATGCCTCAGTGCTCCAACAGAGATAATGCCATGCCATGCTTCTCTATCAAGACCTTCCTATGCATGTTACTCTGATAGAGACAGTTACCCACCACTCTGATCTAACAGAGACATTGGTAACGATTATCAACCCTTCGCCTTCCCCATATCCTGAATCCAATCAAGAAGAAAATACCATTTACTCAAACCGTTTAAACTCTTAATTCTTTGAGTTTTATCATCTTTAAAAATCTCTGTCATTGTCATTGTGGTATGGAACTGCTTCCATTACTTAGCAGTTTATCTACATAGTCTGTCTTAAAAAATTCATCTGTTTTCAAACTTATGAGAAGTCTGTGTTGATATATGAATGACTTTGAACTTCTTTCAGATGGGAATGGCTGTGGTCAGTGATAGATGAGAGTCACAATTATTGAGTAAAGGGCAATGGATTCTTCTTCCTTAAGTATATGGTCATACTGTTTTTCTTTAATGGAACTTAACCTTGTGACCCATCTGATTCTTTTTATGTATTGTTTCATAAGTACAAACTGGGAAAGATAGGTCTTTTACAGGATCCCAGAACCAGATGGGTTTAGTGGAGAATTCTATCAGACCTTTAAAGAAGACCTAATACCAATACTCTTCAAATTGTTCCACAAAATAGAAACAGAAGGAACGCTACCCAATTCATTCTATGAAGTCACAATTACACTTATACCAAAACCACACAAAGACCCAACAAAGAAAGATAACTTCAGACCAATCTCCCTTATGAACATTGATGCAAAAATACTCAATAAAATTCTTGTCAACCGAATGCAGGGACATATCAAAATGATCAATCAACATGACCAAGTAGGCTTCATCCCAAGGATTCAAGGATGGTTCAATAAATGGAATTTCATCAACATAATCCATAATCCAGTATATAAACAAACTCAAAGAAAAAACCCACATGGTCATTTCATTAGATGCTGAAAAAGCATTTGAGAAAATTCAGCATGCCTTCATGTTAAAAGTCTTGGGAAGACCAGGAATTCAAGGCCCATGCCTACACATACTAAAAAGTAATATACAGAAAACCAGTAGCCAACATCAAACTGAATGGAGAGAAACTTGAAGCGATACCAGTAAAATCAGGGCCCTCGAGATTCAATGCAGTCCCATCAAAATTCCAATTCAATTCTTCATAGAGTTAGAAAGAGTAATTTGCACATTCATTTGGAATAACAAAACTCCAGGATAGTGAAAACTATTCTCAACAATAAAAGAACTTCTGGGGAAATCACCATCTCTGACCTCAAGCTGTACTACAGAGCAATAGTGATAAAAACTGCATGGTACTGGTATAGCAACAGACAGGGAGATCAATGGAATGCAATTAAAGACCCAGAAATGAACCCACACACCCATGGCCACTTGATCTTTGACAGAGGAACTAAAACCATCCAGTGGAAAAAAGACAGCATTTTTAACAAATGGTGCTGGATCAACTGGTAGTCAGCAAGTAGAAGAATGCAAATCGACCCATTCTTATCTCCTTGTACAAAGCAATTTACCCTCCATGCTTTTTTGTTAAGCAGGGAAAGCTATGAACAGAAATTACCAGTTAGGTCTGGTCATCAAAGAAATAATGATGCTTTTCTGCCCCAGAGAAATCTGCATAGAGTAGTTGAGGTTCTCCCTAGAGCAGATCCTCTTCCTCATTGACAAGTCCAAGTAGATCAAGGACCTCCACATAAAACCAGAGACACTGAAACTTATAGAGGAGAAAGTGGGGAAGAGCCTCAAAAACATGGGCACAGGGAAAATTCCTGAACAGAACACCAATGGCTTGTGCTGTAAGATAAAGAATTAACAAATGGGACCTCATAAAATTGCAAAGCTTCTGTAAGGCAAAGGACACTGTCAATAAGACAAAACAGCAACTAACAGATTTGGAAAAGATCTTTACCAATCATATATCTCATAGAGGGCTGATATCCAGTATATACAAAGAACTCAAGAAGTTAGACTTTTTGATTTTTAACCAGCAGTGACTTGGTCTATTTTGGGTCTCTGAGGAATCAAGCCTCTGCTTTCTGACCCTTCAGGCTTTAATGTTAATGATTCCAGAACTTCCTAGATTGATTTAAACTTAGGTACTGTTGATAGTAGCAAAGGCCATCCCTTCACAGCGCTTCCTGCTTACCAGTCTTCTAACTGCTGTGTGCACTGTCGTGCAGCACACCTTAGCTGTATGTTGATGAACCCACTGTGGCTTCAGTACTGAGTCACAAAGCTTCTCAATTAGAGCTGAATTTGGATCTAGATCTTAATGGAATTCACAGCGTCTGCATCTGTGCCAAATGTACTATGGGCTTCGTAGCCTTTTATCTATGATTCTCACTGTGGCTCAGAAACAGGGGAGTGCCATGGTTATTTTGTAAATTAGCAAAGCATTATAGATGTTAAAGAGCCTGGAGCTGGACTAATGAAAGTCCAGATGTCTTTGATTCCAAAGCCCTTTCTGTATCACCATGCCTGGGGCCTCTCCCTCATTCTGAACCGTCTACCTATCCACATTGGATATTAGTTTATTCATTTATTTTGGACTGATATGGAATCTTCTGTGAGCTGAGCCAGCACGCTGCCACTCAACTCTACCTCTCAGCTTACTCTTTACTTCCAGTTATGGCAGAGGATCACAGTTTGTTATTGAGGCTGTCGAACTTACAGGGCTCTTGCTTTGGTCAGTGAGTAGATGGGATTCAGGAGAGCACCAGCCCTCTCAGGTTTGCATTACATATTCAGAGAGGGACGAGATCGAACACACTGCTAAGTGGAATGTGCTACCATCCTTCCTATTCAAAGAAGTGAGTCAGAGAATGAATAGAAAAGATGACAGTCATTTATGGAAAAAAAAATCAGTAGGTCTTGAGCTCTCACACAGAAGTTATTTGTGAGGGTAATTTCATGGGGAAAACTAAGTTTAGTCACTTAGCTATTTATCCATCCAAATTTTCATCATCTTTATAAATTTATGTCATCTTTATAAATTTACATCATCTTCATAAGTTTACATCATCTGTATTAAAACTTTCCGTTGAGAACCGATAGCACTGTCTACCTGTCACCAGAAAAAAGCATTACTGAGCTACTCAAGGCATTAGTCAACTGGTCCAATAACTGACCTGACCCTTCACCTCAAATAAATCTACGCTGATCCTACGCCAATGCTTGGGATATTTTGTTGTTGTTTTTGTTTTCACTTTTTCTTTTCTTTGTTCTGTTTAAGTTAGAAAATATATCCAACATTACCTTTATACTTATCTTTATATTTATCTCACTTTTAACTTTATCATTTACTTAGATTATAAATATTTTCAAAGCTCTGTGTTTCTTGTTGATAATATCTTTTCCTCTTTTTATAAAGACAGTTTCTAGTTTATACCCCAGACTTTATTTTGTTGCATTTTCCTATCAAATGTATTCATTTTTCATTTCTATAAAAACAATCAGGCAACTTCTCTCTGTCTTTACTCCATCTGAACTCCAGCTACTCACAAACTCCATTCTTTCACTCAAGGAAAGTCAAAGTAACCAATTATTTAAGCGTCTAATTCTCAGCTGCTCAAAGATTTTTACCTTTGATTGATAGCCTTGGCACAGCTGGATATTCAGAGTTCCTCCCTTAAGCATGCAGAAGGGGCATCGGGATCCGGAAGTCCTCAGCCTCAGTCTGCCTTCCCACTCCTTGTGAAAGTTCCTTTTCCTCATGGGCTTTAACACAGATCCACGGATGCAGGTTTCCTCAGCTGACTCTCCTAGCCCCTCCACTGGAAGGGAGTTCTGTCCTACAGAAATGCTTTTTCCTTGTCTTTTCCCATGCCCTTCCACTTATCTCATTGGTCCAATTTTCTCTCCACTAGATTTGCTTTGAATTTCCTTTAATTTGGTTCTTTAATTCGGGAACTCACCAAAGCGCCGTTTTCAAATGTCACGACTAACCATTCTCACTAACTCCCAAAGCTCTTTATTCTGATCTTATCTTCACTCTGGATGACTGCAGATGTATTAAAAGCTCTGTATTCATTTCGGCTACATTTTAACTAGCTAGAAAATCCTAGTCTAGAAGAGTAGACACACATTACTAGATTTTTAGATATATCTTTTAAATTAAAACAAACAGAAGTCTGTAGAGTTTGGTTTCTTGAGACAAAACTTTGGATATGCTATAGCTATCCTATATATATCCTATTCATGCTATAGCTCAGTCTCAGGCATGCCTGTTTCTAGAGATGGGAAAATTGAGAATTAAGTATAACTACATTTGTATCCATGCTATTTTTGTTTCATGTTTTCTCAGTGCTCAGGGGATATAATTGCTATCATAATCCATTTACATATGGAATCAAGCTAGAATTTACTAACATTTTCTTCATTATCAGACATTTTTCTTACTGAATGTACATGCATTTCTAAGTAATATGATTGAATGAATAATATGAATTGTCTATTCATCAAAATAAATTTCATATATAATCTGACAGAGAAATTATTAACCAGCCATGACAATTAAGTACTTGAAATATTTTACTTCTATGTGCTTCTTCTTGTATTTGTGTGTGGGGGGGGAAATAAGCTCATGTATGATGTTTGTATGTGTATGTGGGATTGCATATGCACAGTGTGTGGGCCTGCATCTGTAGTTCTGAAGTTGACTTTCTGTATCTTGTTTTGATGGTTTCTACTTTATTAATTGAAGCAGGGTGTCTTACTCTCACCAAACCTAGATAAAGCTCATCAATTTGGCTACTCTAGTGAGTCAGGTTGTCTGACCTTTAGAGCTCAGGAATTAAAGGTAACTACCACTTTTTTCCACCCTTTAAGTGGGATCTCTGGAATATAATCTACGGATTATAATCCCTGTTCTTCATGCTTGCTTGACAAGTGTTTGAGTCACTGAGATATTTCCATAACTCTCACTTTCCAGTTTGGAAATATGGTTGTTATACAATTTTAGATGACATATGTAGTTGATACTCTATTTTTAATGGACCATGATGGTTTGTCTAAATTATGCTATGGTCATAGCTGCAATCCTAGAGATTGATAGCCACAGAAGATTATGTCTCCCTTGTGTTTCGTACTGATGAGCGTTGAATATTTTGACCCTCATCCCTTTACTCCAAAAAATTCAGTCAATGAAGCAAACACCATCTTAGAGTCTACCTGGAAATAGGCGTATGGACAATTTTGCCTTAACAATAAGATACTGAAGTGTGGGGGAAACTCATTTCACATTTCCATTCCTGGATTACGGGCCAGAATAAACCACATGCTCAGCACAGTAACAGTATCAAGGAGAAGCAATCCAGAAACAGATAAGAGGAATACAGGAAAGCAGAAGGCGACGGCAAATGCCACTGGTGACTCTTAGAGAATTTTCTAGAAAAAAAAATTCCCAATTGTTCCCTTTACTACAAATGACCTTTATTGCCTGTTTATATATAGTTCACTCCCTAGAAATGCTACCTGTATAGTATTTGCACAATACAATAATTTTATAATATAATATAATAATTATTTTATAATATGATTTTATCTGTATAACTACTTTGGATTATTTTTCCATTTCTGTTTAAATTATAGTTGTGATTAAGCAAGCCACACATAACTGTTACAGTTCAGTTGGATGTGTTTTCTACACCCTAGGAAAGCAAACATTTCAGAGTTGTGAGTCATCCTCTCTACCTACAGATAATTTATTTCTCTTCTTTCTTGTATTATTCTGTTGACTGCAGAGGTGAGGTTCTAATCTAGCAGCGACTAGCATAGCAATTAGCACTGTTAGGAGCTGTAATCACCAGAAGAACACAGTGCTTATGAGTGTCGAGGTAGCTACCTTGTTCCTGAGATATCGCTCGTGTTAAGGTCACCTGCTTCTGCAAAGTGAAGCCTGTTATTATATTTGCTCAAATTCACCTATGACTATCTCCGGGGATGGTCATGAAATTAGAAATTCATGGTGACAGTGCCTTACCCATGATTTTGACTGCATCATCATGAAAGATTCCTTAAGGTGCAATTATTAAGTCAAATGAGATTGTACTGTCGGCTCTAGAGGATAGATTCTGTCAGGAAAGAAGCATTTCCATGCTAGTGTTTTTTAAATGATTTTTAAAGAGATTATTTAAACATACTGACCTTGCCTTATGTCCTGACCTGAGAAGTGGGGTCATTCTTATCATGTAACATTGCCACATGTCTAACTGACATCTCATACATATTGTTTGCATATCAAACCTGGCTACCATGAAAGAGCTGTCATGTAACTTCCTGTCCTGATAGCATTATCCTTTCCTTTGTTAAAGTGCTTTCTTATTAGTTATTTCCTGTTATCTCTTTGTTTGACTTTAAGCATGTATATCCTGTTCACTCAAACTCCATGTGACTTTGAGTTCTCAGTCTTCATAGTTAGAATTGATTCAGTTGCCTCTTCCTGTGCTCAATATTGAAATTGTTCACCTTTGCATCTGTTTCCCTCTTTCCCTAACATTTTCCAGTGACATTTTCATTATGATATTTTTCTATGTGCCATTGAACTATGGTTATATGAACATGAGTATGACTATCAAAATTTTAGGGGTTTTAGGACAACAATAACCATTCATACAATCAAATAAAATGGATGGGAAAAAGATCCATACTAAAACTAGCTAATCTATTTTTATCAACTAATATCTCTGAAAGAAACAAAATGCAAGTCCATTGTTTTCTTGTTTATGGATGAAGACATGAAGTTAAGTCCTTAAGTATCCACAGACTTAGGAATCGAAGGTTGCAGACCCATGACTCAAAGTATAAGCTGGCCTGTGTCTAATAGCTGTGTTCTGAATCTCTGTCTATATGTACTGTCACACCCTGTTAATCAAATCCACAACTCTTCATTTGGGATACTCATCATAATGTCTAGAGTCAAGAATTCAGTTAAAATGTGAATAAGTTCAAATGATATTAAGAAAAATGATTTTATTAATCAATAACTCATGTTATTCACAAAGAACTAAAGTACAGAGTAACTTATCCCTCCCCAGCTATGGGGCAGGCTGTCATGGACTCTTGGAAGTGGCTTGAGGTAAACTTATACCACAAACTTGAGCTTTTTTTTTTAAGATCTGACTTATCTATATTGTATAGATGATTTTCACATTATATTTCCTAGTTATATTATTATACTTTAAAGTTAAACTATGGTTTAAGGTTGCTTTGTAAAATGCGCAAAATTGCCATAAGGGAAAAATCACAGACAAACAATTATACAAACAAACAAAACAGAGAACATAATAGCTGTCTCCTGTGAGACTCTGCCAGTGCCTGGCAAATACAGAAGTGGATGCTCACAGTCATCCATTGGACAGAGCACAAGGCCCCAATGAAGGAGCCAGTGAAATACCCAGGGAGGTGAAGGGGACTGAAGCCCCATAAGAGGAACATCAATATGAACTAACCAATAACCCCAGAGCTCCTTGGAACTGTACCACCAATAAAAGAAAACACATGGTGGAACTTGTGGCTCTAGCTATATATGTACCAGAAGATGGCCTAGAGGTCATCAATGGGAGGAGAGGCCCTTGGTCCTGTGAAGGTTCTATGCCCCAGTATAGGGGAATGCCAGGACCAGGAATGGCAGTGGGTAGGGTGGGGTGCAGGGGAGGGGGAGGGGATAGGATATTTTCAGAGGGAAAACTAGGAAAGGGGATAACATTTGAAATGTAAATAAAGAAAATATCTAATAAAAAAAGGAAAAAAAGAGTTTGGGAAGGTTAAAAAAAAAAAAAGAATATGGTTACTTACATGGACAAAGTTCAAATATTCTTAGGCAGTGAAGAGAAGATCTCAGATCTGATGGCAATATCTTCACACTACAGTACAGTAGACATACAACTTCTTCTGAAGCATAGTATTGCTCTAGTAGAGAAGACAACCTGCTTGAGGAAGATTTGTTAACACACCTGGATGCTTCTTATGGTAGTGAACAACATCATCCATCAAATCACTACTATATTACAAATACATAGTAAGTTTTTTGGTTGTAAATCAGCAGCACAATAGAAATCACTTAAGCAGAGTGTATCCTGTCTCTCATTCAAACATCTGTCTTCTTTCCCAGTACATTTCAGCATTTGCTGGTTAAGCCTAATTTGAATGCCAGCAACCTGCAAGTTAAAGAACTAAAACCCAACTAAACCGACTTGTTGCAAGTTTTCTAACCTCATTAGACACCCAAATTTGGATGAGATAGTCAAAACAGTGAAAAATTAGCCAGAGATTGACTCACTTACTTTTGGTGAATATGAGAGAAATGACTCTCAATATAGTTGCATATGGTTTGGGACATGCTTACATTTCAGTATTGTTTATCCAGTAAGTGTGGTATACCTTTGGTTTTCTGTTGTCAAAATAAATAAAAAACCAGATAGTCCGGTAGATATGGAGTGCCATACTCTAGAATCGAACACATAATATAAACAATCGCAAGCATGTTTTGACAGAATTGAGAATGTATGCGCTATTATCAGATTATCTTATTTGAAAATGACTCAGTAGGTTGACAGAGTTAAATGCCAATTGAAAGCTTAGCCCTGGTCTCAGAACTTAAATGTAGCAAAGCCTTGTGGCCAAGTAGTATCAGGAGAAATCCTTCCTTGGGTTGAAAACATAAGGTAAACTTTTGTATAAGGGAGACCTTAGGAAACTATTGAACATAGGGAAGTAGTTTCTCTCTGTTCCCCCTTGTCCTACTAGGATCTGGAGGGAGGATCTGGAGGGATATGCATCTGCCTATTCATCTATCCGCTGATTTCTGAGAGGTGAGCAGATGTAACTTTCATTAAGTAGAACTTTTCTTAAGTAGAGCTTAAGGAAATATGAGTTCTTAGATGGTTGGTTAGTAATCATCGATAATCAAGGTTTAATTCTGTTTTAATTGTGATTTTATTTGATTTCAACCCAGCTTCCATGCTCATTTCCTTTATTCTGTGAAAAATAACAGGTTTGCATACATCTGAGAACTACCAACATTAGAGTATGATTGCTTTTAAAATATAAATTTGGACTTCTGAGAGGGTTGAATAGATAAAGAGGCTTTTTCTCAAGCCTGAGTTTTATCCCTTTAAAACACACAGGGAAGGCATGACCTCTATGTGTGTCAAGGCATGCATACAACACACAATCAATAATGTAAAAAATATTAATGTAAAAAATTCATGACCCCCATTGCAGATTTTGGAACAAGTACAATGTATCAACAAGCAAAGTATAATAGTAATTCTTATTAAATTTTAATTCTTATTAAACCTTTAAATTATTATAATTTATTAAAATTTTAATTCTTATTAAAATGGTCAGATGCTTTTCTCTGGCATAACAATGCTGGAGAATGATGGGCTGATTTCCATGGTTTCTTCTTTAAAAATAAGAACCAATAGGGAGCTTTCTTTGCATCATATTTTGTGGGCTCAAGAAAAGTATAATACTGATTTTTCAAAAAGATAGTGGTTTTCTTCTGAGAGTTGCAGGGCTTTGACCCCCACACCCCAAGGAGCTTCACTGTAACATAGAACAAGGTCAATTGAAATCTCCCAACAGGATGCTGGCCTGCCTCTGCTTCTTCAAATACCACTGCATCTACCAGACCACATTGCTCAATGGCAAAGAAGCTTGCTCAATGGCCGGGATTGGCTATCCTTTTCCCATGATCTACCCTTCTCAAAACTAGCACCTTTTGGGGACTTGTGGGAAGTAAGCCAGAGGAAAGATGGCAAGTATTCTGTCTCCTAATTATGAATTGCTCCATGAGATACTGTGCCTCGTGTGTGGTTGTAAAAAGAGAAAGCACAAATTTTTAAAAGGCTCACATGGATATTATACAAGCCACTTCCCATCCCATGTTCTTGACAGTGACTAGTTACACAGATAAAAGCAAGGTCAAAGAGGGCTAGGAAGGACACTCTTGCCTCTATCCCAGGGGTCAGAGAGCTGGGAATATCTGATGAACAAGACTGAGGATTGATAGTTATACTAAACAACACCAGCCTTTAGAATCTCCTAAGGATATTTTTTCTATTTCTAGCCCTTTGGGTACATATTTTAAAAATATATTGATAATTCTGTTGTTTGAAACTACACATTGACTCCCTTGTGTGAAATTTTAAAAATTAGTGAAATCCTACCATTACATTAACTTTTTCCTTCTTTCATGCACTGAATCCTCTTTCCCACTATCTTATTTTTAGAGGAAAGTAATTGAAGCTGAATTCATGTTTTTAAAGGATATGTTCTGCCAGGCAGTGGTGACCCACACCTTTAATCCCAGCACTTGGGAGACAGAGGCAGGTGGATTTCTGAGTTCGAGGCCATCCTGGTCTACAGAGTGAGTTCTAGGACAGCCAGGGCTATACAGAGAAACCCTGTCTCGAAAAAACCAAAAAACAAACAATAAAAAAGGGTGTGTTCTAAGAATTATGAGCCTATGAGCACAATGATAAGCCATGGAGAGCAGGAAGTCAGGGCTCTGTAGGGAAGACTACACACAGTAAAGCACTGGGGACGGAATATACCCGAGACTGCTTTAGGAGACAGACAAATTGAGTCTGTGGGAAAGGTATTTGGTGGAGGGATAAAGCACACTGTTCTTTCTAAATTGACATTGAAGTGTTTTTCCCTTATAGAAGCACAGGGGATATTAGATTTATAAGGAATGAAATATTATCCTTATGTTTGATTGAAGGTTCTAACAACCTCTAGTTCCATCATCATTGTAATAATCATTGTTTACCTTGCTTGAAAATACAGAGGTTGCCTAGATAAATAGAAATGTAAATGCATAAAAGTTTGAATATAGCAAGTGAGGGCAAGGGGATCTGGGGTTATTAATATGCATCTTATTTTTGCGGGATAATAGCTAATCTATATGGTCTGTGCTTAATGACATTTGAAGGGAAGATTTAGCCAACAATCTTTGATGGGGTTGGTATGCCTACTGAGGGCCTGAGATTGGTGGTTTAATTACATTTAAGTGGGCAGACAAAGCAGAAGAAGCAAGCAGCTCTGGCAAAGCTTTGTCTTCTAACCTTGCCCTTTTTCTGCCCCCACACTCGACTGGCTGCCTCATTTTATATAGAAAGCTTTTCTGCAGTATAGTCCATTACTGGGAAGGGGTTTGCACTCTTCGTTTTCATGTGTGCTGTGTACTGGAAGTAAATGTGATTATAGTTGCTTCACTGTTAACCTGCTTATATCCTTTTAAGAATTTGTGAGCTCATCCTTATATCTGATGTTGTTAACTTTCTGAAGGGTGTAACTCACTGAGTTTTTTTTTTTTTTTTCATTATTTTGCTGAAAGGTTTATCTGTTCTTTCAAAATAAGAAGTATGTAAACAAAGAGACAATATTCTCTTTGAGGTAACTGTTCATTTTTATTGGCTCTTTCCTTTACACATATATGTGTACACATATACATATATACATATGCATACATATATGCATATTTGTTTGTTTATGTGAGCGTGTGCCTGCTTGTCTGTATGTGCACTGAATATATGCCTATGGATATCAGCAGAGGACTTCCCTTCGCCTGGAACTGGAGACACAGAAGGTTGTGGACTGCCATGTGTATGCCTGGAGACAAACCCCAGCTGCTATTAACTACTGATTTACTTCACCTGTACTCCTACACCTTTATAATATCACTCCCAGAATTCCACTATATTTCCCCACTTTTTCTCTCATTCTTTGGTTGTGGTTAATTGGGTGTTGTATCTTCATGCTGAACCAGTGCATTAAATATTTTTCTCATTTAGTTTATCTTTTTAGTATATTTGTGCCTTTTGGGGGACATTTTCTTAAATTTTATTTTTATCCTAGTGACTATTTATTGTTCCTTAACATTAAATGCTCTTGTTTTATGCAGGCAGAAATTAATAACTATTAATTATTAATAAATTATTAATTTTAATTTTCTCATAATATACATTGGAGTTTATTTTTAATTCTTCCTCTTGCTTATGTTTTCCTTCATCTCCCATGCATAGTTCTCATAGAATGTTAATTATTAATTACTTTTATAATTAGAAATGAGGGAATTCACTGGCTCAAACTATATACCTCAGTGATCATCAGAAGACTTAGCACCATCAATCTGAAACTACAGAGTTCCACTTAGGTTTTACATTTTGACTGTCTACACACACACACACACACACACACACACACACACATATACACACACACAGGAAGTGTTTGAATGACTTTCTTATTTTTTTTTTCCTTTTTTTTTTATTATTATTATTTTCTTTATTTACATTTCAAATGCTATCCCGAAAGATTCCCATACCCCTCCCCCCACCACTGTTCCCCTACCCACCCACTCCCACTACTTGGCCCAGGCCTTGCCTTGTGCTAGGTCATATGGAGTTTGGAAGACCAAGGAGCCTCTATTC
>NC_034593.1:21121160-21149895 GCF_900095145.1 Mus pahari | reverse complement strand
GGCCTGCGGACAGCCGCCAGGCGAACACCCCTCCTGGGCAGGAGAGGCGCAGGACGATCGGGTCCAGCTGCGGGTCCCCTCTCCAGTCCGCTCTCTCCCCGGCCGTGCACCAGAGCCTGAATGACTTTCTTAAACTACCTATGTGATGTTTTTATTTGTGAGTTAATTAGAGAACAGTGATATTATTTAAAAATAAAATCTTAAAAGGAGAAAATGGCAAGAAAAAAATCCCTGGAAGTTCTATCATTGTGGACAGAATTAACATTCATTTTCTTATTATGACAATGAATCTGTTATCAAGGACCACGAATGCCTTGGGGTGAGCTGTCCTTTGGCGTTTGAGAAGGGAACCATTTTGCTTGGCTTGTTTATCATGGGACAAGTGTTGTGAGTGTTGCTGGATAAGGCTTTCTCTTTAAAGACTTGCATTTAGTCTCCTCTTTCCTACTCATTCCCTAACCTATACTATTTATAAACAATTATCTTCTATTTTTTAAAATATATGTTCCTGTATGTGTTTATTATTGTTCTATTCAGATCTGTCCCCATTTCATCTAAACCTTCTATTTTTAGTGACAATAAGATGTATACTATCATCCAAGTAGTTGTAACTTATGTATTCTGAATATTTCCCCTAAATTCTCCACCATTCCTATCCAGATGACATGACATGACTTCTGTTGGGTCACACAGAGTGGCATAGCAGCCCTCACTGAGTAATGCTCACTGCTACGGTTTTATCTCCTTTGCTCCTCTGCCTGGATGAACACATGACCTGTCTGAATCTGGCCCATGTCAGCGTCATGTACTAGACCGTTCTTCTTGCTTATTAAAATGTCCAAAAAATATGTCTTTGAACCCAAACTCTTCTCCTAGAAAAAAAACTTACATTTATATCTCCCAGTTAATTTTGTGACATATGTTCTGATTTTCTACTTTTGTCTAATAGCACAGCACTCAATAATTTTCCACAAAGATAGCAAAACGGATGTGCTGCTAATGAAATCTGTCATTTGGAAGCTGGGCTTCCCTGGCACAACCTACTAAGAACTTCCAGCATTTTCAAGATAATGACTCATCCCACCACTGTTCTGCCTTTTCGGAGTGGCATACAAACCCCTGGCGTATCTGATGAGCATATCTATTGGGTGAAACAACCTTGGAGTAACTGTCCGAAAAACCTGCGATGACTGTGCTATGTCTCCTGAATGGAAAGACTTAGCAGACAAAAGCAAGGTTGCTAGCCTTATGTCCCCTTCTCAGTCATGACCAGAAGAGCTTGGGTACAGTCAGGTATTGGTCATTAAGATTTTGAACAGAATTGTCAATGATTTTTGAGAGTAACACTTGATTAGTCTCATTTATATATGAAATAGAAATATTGATAGAACTCTAAATTTATGATAATCACATTAGAGAGTATAAACAATTTCATGGAAGATTAGACACAATTAAGTGTAAGCTGAGGTAGGCAGAATTAAGTGTAGTTTCCATGTGAACATAGATGGGTATTAAACCAACACTCCAGAAGTGAGTAAAGGTCAGAATGTATTATCTTAAGTGAGATATAAAGGAGACAGAGACTATGCAGGGCTCGGCGATTCGCTCTGTGATAGAAAACACAGCTAGAGTAAAAGGAGCAAAATGGAGGAGGAGGAGGAGGAGGAGGAGGAGGAGGTAGAGAAGAGCCGAGTAGGAGGGAGAGAAGAGCAGAGGAGGGAATTATATAATCCAGGCATTTAAGTGAACAAAATATGTTTATCTATAAAAGCTATGAAACACTATGAAATATAGACAGAAACATGGCATAACTGAGTAAGAATGACAGTCTGAATTGTAAATGTTAAAATGTGAGATAATAGAATAATTTAATATAGAATAAGTTAGTAAGGGATAATAATATACCAACTCATAATTAACTGATTTCCTTCATTCTAAGTATCAGGATTCCTCATGCAATTGGGAGATCACCATGATTATATTTCACTGTGTGTTATAAGTATGTGTGTGTGTGTGTGAGAGAGAAGCAGGGATGTGGCAGGGAAATAGCTCTGGCTGCTGTGTGGAAACTGGTTTATAGCAAGTCTACTGAGACAAGATTATTAAGAAGAATACATTTATCTCTGTGAGATATTAGAAATTGGCAACAGAGACAGAAAATGTGGTGTGATCGGTAACTGATTTAACATAATGGGTAAAGAAAGTTACACAGGAAACAGTTCTAAATGGAGTTGTATGTATCTGTGTCACTGAATAAAAGGGGATTACAAGGAGGAAAATGTTCCATTTGAAAAAAAAAAGTACCTAAGGATCATTTAAATAGAACTATTCAGTAGGCTGTAAGAAAAAATATATTTAAAAGTATTTGTCCTTGATATATAGATTTGAAACATGTCTGCACCTGAGTAAGAAAAGAAGCCTCAAAGCTAATGACATCATTCAGTAAGGAACTGTAGGATCAAAGGAAGATGGTCAAGGAACAAAAAGAGGAAGAAGGGGAGGAGGGGGAAGGCACCCAGACCTGAAAAGGGGGAGACACTGGAGGTGGAAGGATCAGAATGTAATGTCATCCATGAAGCTCTGAAGATAGATGGTGCTTTAGGAAGAGAAGCATGCGGGCACTGACTTTATCTCCAGCCTTCTCTGCGGTAGCTATAAACCAAGATAGATTGAGTAATAGATTAATTTTGAATAAAAGTTGAGATTTTATGGCCTGAATTACAGTAAAAGAAAAATCAGATAAACTGTGTCCCATGAAATCTCTAAGATCCATAATTCCTTCAAGGAATGGTTATAGGATCTGTCGTATCTCTTCCCTCAGCTGAATCTATGATAAGCTATAGCAGTTGAATTGTGTCATTAAATCTGTGCATCATTTTTCATCTTACAACTAAGTCTTAAAAGAATGGCCAATCTCATTTCTTTATACAAACTTTTACTTCTGCACTTAAAGTTGATGAGTGTCTACAAATATTCTATAACTTGAATGAAAAATAAAATAGCCAAGATCTTTCATCTGTAATTAATGAGCAGTGCTTTTTCCTTGTAAATGCTATTTGAAATGAGAAAATATAATGCATGCAAAGAGAGCAAACAGTACCAAATTAAAAAGTATAATGTAGAAGAAGTGAGTTGGCACAATGGGTAAAGAGACTTTGCCTGCAAGCCTATTGGGTTCTGTCTCTAGGATCCATATAGTTAAAGGGAACTGACTTCTACAAGTTACCTCATTCCATACATGCCCACCCCTCCCTCCCCTACTCAGTATAGTAAGTGTAGAACTTAAAGTATAAAATAGACACAAACGTTGCCATAAACCCTTTATATACTAAAGGAAACTATCTATTTAGAAAATTTCCCTGGATTTGTAAGACAAATTTGGAGAAACTTCACTACTTTGAGACACTTGCTTACTAAACATCAGCCCAGAATGTCTTCCATTATATAAATTTTCCTTGGGTATAATTTTTATTTTCTCTAAAGCTCACCCTGGAGAATCTTAGCCTGAATCACCATAGATACTGTGCTTTTATAGCATGGCCCACCTTTACACGCCATTTGGGTCCCCCATCTCTCTCTCATTCACACTATTGTGCAGTTTTTATTTACTCAACAGAATTATGGCTTGAACTGTGAAAGAGGTACTTCACCCTAATTAGTTGCACAGGTGCCTGTCTTTTAAAATAGCAATAGTTTTTATGTTTGTGGGTCAGTCCACCTTTGATAGATGAACTCACTTCAGAGTCAGGGTTTGCCCAAAGGGTCTCCCTGGTTGGAAAAATGCTGTTACAACTTCTGATTCACAATTGCCTCAGAATTGTCCCTTTTTCCCATCTTAGATTAAGCTCCATACTCCCCAATCTGCAGTGAGGCACACGGATGCTTCCTCGTTGGGTTTGCACACTTATTTTCCCTCAGGTTGCCAATAAAGATAAGTACTCTGCCTGGCAGGCAATACGCATGTGTCAGCTTTTAGAGAATTGTATTCTTTATGACTCTGGGATGAGGAAAAAGTACTTACAGACAGTGGATTTGTGTTTGACACTTTCTGAGACGATAAGCAATCACAAGTTGCTAGTGCTCTCTCGGGTTCTATATGAAGTGACGGTGGCCTCACTACAGCTCCAGACTAACAGGAAGGAGCTTGAGTCCTATCGCACAGGCCAAAATCAAAGTCTGGCTCCATCTGATTTCTCTTTTAAACAAACCCTGAGCATTTTCCTCTGAACATTATTCCCCAGCAATATTTATCTGCCCCCTTCCCTCTTTCCAATCATTTTTCTTTTTTTATTCTCTTTTTTATTATTATTTTCTTTATTTACATTTCAAATGCTATCCCGAAAGTTCCCTATACCCCCCTCTCCCGCCCCTGCTCCCCTACCCACCCACTCCCACTACTTGGCCCTGGCCTTCCCCTGTGCTGGGTCATACAAAGTTTGCAAGACCAAGGGGCCTCTCTTCCCAGTGATGGCCAATTAGGCCACCTTCTGCTACATATGCAGCTAGAGACACAAGCTCAGGGGGTACTGGTTAGTTCATATTGTTGTTCCACCTACAGGGTTGCAGCCCCCTTCAGCTCCTTTCCTCCATTGGGGGCCCCGTGTTTCATCCAATAGCTGACTGTGAGCCTCCACTTCTGTGTTTGCCAGGCACTGGCATAGCCTCACAAGAGGCCGCTATATCAGGGTCCCTTCAGCAGAATCTTGCTGGCATGTGCATTAGTATCTGGGTTTGGGATGATGGGATGGCTCCCTGGTTGGGGTAGTCTCTGGATAGTCCATCCTTTCATCTTAGCTCTAAATTTTGTCTCTGTACCTATATCCTTTCATGGGTATTTTGTTCCTTATTCTAAGGAGGAATGAAGTATCCACGTGAATTCTTCCACAGGAAGATTTTCACTTTCTTTGTTTGTATTCCACTTTTTCCAACACTGAAGGACTCAGCAAAGTCCCTGAGCTCCTATCTTCTTTCTTTCCTCAAATCTATGTGCATCAAAATCAAACTCTTTTGTCTCCATACTTGACATACAGTCATTGCTTACTAGCCTGGACTATTTGGCATACTGATTTTCAAGTTCCTTCTTCTTCTTCTTCTTCTTCTTCTTCTTCTTCTTCTTCTTCTTCTTCTTCTTCTTCTTCTTCTTCTTCTTCTTCTTCTTCTTCTTCTTTTTATTATTATTATTATTATTATTATTATTATTATTATTAATATTTCTAAACTTACGTGTGTTTGTGCATGTGAGTGCAGATGTGTATGAAAGCTAGAGGTATTCAGTACCTCTGGAGCTGGTGTTACAGGCAGCTATGAAATGAACAACATAAAGCTGTGTCCAAAATCAGTTTCTCTGCAAGCAAGAAATTTACTCTCTTTCTTTTTGAAATTAATTGTTTTATTTGTTTATATTTCAAATGATATCCCCCTTCCTGGATACCCTCCACACACCTCCAGCCCCATCCTCTGTCTCCCTCCTCCTCTATGAAGGTACTCCTTCACCCACTCACCCACTCCTGCCTCACCGTTCAAGCATCTGCCTATGCTGGGGCATCAAGCCTCCAGAAGACCAAGAACCAATCCCCTCCCATTGATGACACATAAGGCCATCCTCTGCTGCATATATATCTGGAGTCATGGGTACTTCATGTGTACTCTTTCATTGGTAGTTTAGTCTCTGGGAGCTCTGAGTGGTCCAGTGGTTAGTTGATATTGTTCTTCCTATGGGGTTGCAATCCCCTTCAGCTCCTTTCAGTCCTTCTAGCTCTTCCATTGGGGTCCCTGGGCTCATTCTGAAACATATAGTTATCTCTCTGGTCCCTTAATTTACTGACTTTTAAGTAGATATTGTAAATCTCCCCTGCTTTGTAAAACTGACCTGTCGAAAACAGCTGACTATATAAACTAGAAAGAAGTATGTGTAATAAAACTCTGCGATTCCTTTTACCAATTAGCTAACCTTTTGAGGTGTTGCATGATTTAATATAATAAAAGTAAGGAACATGAGAATGCCTCCATTGCTGAAGAGCATGCTTGAGTGCATGAGGACCTGAGGTTGAATTCCCAGCACCGTGCACATCTAGAACTTCACAGTGGGGGATGGGACAGCATTGTGTGAGCCCTGGGACTTATCGGTGAGGCTCATCTTCAGCTGTAGCTCCTGTCTCAAAGGATATTGAGTTCAAGAGTTATTGAAGACTGGATGCCAAACCATAATCTCCATGTGTATTGTCATCCAAAGACATGTGCTGACAGTTCTGAAACTATATAGGTGTGCCTACAATTTGTACAAACACAACACACACACACACACACACACACACACACAAAGTGAAAGAAAATATGAGAAAACTAGAGGAAACTGGAAGCTGCTTGGGAACTAGGAATGCTACACAAAGCTAGCTCCTAAACTTTTCTTTCTAGGCATAGCTGTTTAATGAGACATTCTCCTGTATTCATAGGAGTGATACAATCCACCAGTAAGAAGAAAAGGATTTCATGAGTTTTAAGACAAACTTCTAAGGGAACACACGGTATCTTCCTTTAGTTTGATGATAAAGACTAGAATTTGTTAGTGATATTAGTGAAATAAGTTTTGTAGTTTTAAACCAAGGCTCATGTAAGAAATACATGAATTTTATATCATGATCTTAGATATACAGACATGCTGAGGTATGTGCGTGCGTGTGTGTGTGTGTGTGTGTGTGTGTGTGTGTGTGTGTGTGTGAGAGAGAGAGAGAGAGAGAGAGAGAGAGAGAGAGAGAGAGAGAGCGCTTAGGGGTTTGCACGTGTGTTCATGTGTGCTTTAGCATATGATATGCAACAGAGATGTTGTTATTCAAGGCTTGTTTGCCCATGTGCAGTGCCCTTCAGTATATTCAATGCTCCTCTTTTATAAATTGTGCTATTTTAAAAAATAAATGTTCACAACCCATTCACATGCTGAGAACTGGACACAGAATTTGAAAGACACCGATTTGTGTGACTCACTGACAAGTGTAATGTACATCCCTCCCTCATGTCCTTCCCACTACCTTTCTGGTCTTCAGAGAGTTTATCTAAAGCCATGCTTTTGCACTGGGCACATTTTTAAACCAATAACTCTGACATTCCTGGATTTGAAAGGCAGCACATTTTATGAGTGAAACTGCAAATATATTTGCTATCATTATGGATTGAAATCATCTGTAACACTTTCCCTTTCGTGGAACTAGAGGGCAAATCCAGATAAACAACGTTTTAAAAATGAGTATTGAAATTTCCCCTTCACTCATTTTTATCTAATGTCCAAGTAAATGAAAGACTGTTTGCTGGGCATTACCACAACATACTTAAGACTTATAAATATTCTTCAGGAAAAAAAAAAACAGAAGAAAACTGTTCAAACATTGATTATCAAAATGACTGCATACATATTTCACCTTGTAGATAGAGTTTAGTATGCATCCACTGCTGGTGTACAGATTTTTTTTTCCTGTTTATTGGCCAATACTGCTATGCCAATAAAACAAAGTAACCGCTCATTTTACGTTAAAATTCATCTCTTCTCTCAGCGAAAATAATACTTGCCCTCTTTTATTAGATTAACTTATTTATAAAAGGTAGGCTAAGTCATGTAAAATCTGTGGCCTAATGGTTTTATCCAAATCTTTATACACATAAATTACTAGTGGAAGAAATTATCTGTATTTCTACAGTAGACTGAGTTGTCTGATGACACAAATGCTTAGGACTTGGAGGGCAATTCTGCCCCCTGTGCACGATTGTGGATTTCTCCTGCCTGCCAGTCATCAGCCTTACTCAAGCTTTCGTACATGTGAGTCACTGAGTCTCTCCTAAAAGCTCACCTTTCCCACTGGGACGTGACTGGTGACTTAACCTGTATCTTCCATTTCAGCGATGAATTCCAAAGTTTGCTGGTAGATGGTAGTTTTCAAGACTTTCAAGAAAGTGATGGGAGGTGGCGAAGGTCTGCATCACCTGAGTTAGGCTGTGAAGGATGGAGCGGCGTCACTCATCCCTTTCTTCGTACTGGCCAGATAAGACTGTTAATGGTACTGAGCATTGTTGTCATTTTCCTTCAGGAATCTTATTGAATTTTTCCATGTGAATTGTGGAAGCGAACTGTACATTGATAGCTAGATGCCACGGAAGGCATGTTTTAGAGTGTTTCAGCACACATAGATGGCATCAAGGAAGAATCCTCCAATCTTATTAAACTTTCCGCTGCTTTTAGCAGAGAGAAATTAAAGATTTCATCTTTAAGACTTGTTAAGCCGGGCGTGGTGGCACACGCCTTTAATCCCAGCAGAGGCAGGCGGATTTCTGAGTTTGAGGCCAGCCTGGTCTACAAAGTGAGTTCCAGGACACCCAGGGCTATACAGAGAAACCCTGTCTTGAAACACCCCACCCCACCCCAAAAAAAAAAGAAAAAAAAGAAAAAAAAAAGACGTTTATATCACACTTCCTTTAATATTCCCAAGTACCACAAAACTTGCCAGTTTCCCAGGAGCCATCATGTGTCCTTTTGGTTTTAAGCATATGACTTAAAATTACTGGAACCACATCACTTACTAAGGTCACCATGGCTTATGAACCACGCTTGTAACCTGCAATGAATTTTAAAAATATTTTTCTTCATTCTCAGAAAACCTAATACGTGAAAAAATGCTTTATGGTCATATCCATGCTCTATGTATCCCTTCAACTCAGCCTGGGTCAGAAAAGATTTTTTATTTTATTTTATTTTATTTTATTTTATTTTATTTTATTTTATATTATATTTTATCATTTTGCAGTGCTTAAGTGCAGTGACCCATGTGGTAAAGTGCTTAGAATAAGTGACTCAGGGGCTCTGCCCAAAATAGGACTTCCACTCCACGGTCAAGAAGGCTCGAGAACCTCTAGAAATAGAGGTTGCAGGACCCTAAGGGCTGGAAAGGTGAGAAGGAAGGCTGTGAAATGCGATGTCTGCTCGAGACCATGGTCCATTTACTTAGTGGATCAGCACTCCTGACAGAGACATTACTATAGACCAGTGACTTGAAGAGGAAATGAGTTTGAATATTACCCTGGAACATCTAGGACCCTGACAGCTTCTGACACAGTGTTTACTCACTTGCTTATGTGTCACAGAACGAACCGTTTTTATTTAAATTGTCATTTCATACTTTCTTCTTATGTGCAAGGCACTTCGTGTTTCCTCATCTTAAATATTCTCTAACTCTAATCAGGTTTCTCCCTGGTTCTTGTTACCATTTTGTCTGCAAAGTTTCTTCCCCCTTTCCTCGTTCCTTGCTATCTGACCCTCAATTAAACCTTTTCAGCTTTTAAGTCAGGACTGATGAGGAAAAAAAAAAATGTAAAAATGAAAAGGGAGAGTTTTTCTGCTGAGATCAGAGGACTGATGTTGATAAATTATATAATTTTCAGATTTTAAGTGAAAGCTTCCTCTTCGTCAAATAAAAACAAGAAGAGACAAAAAAATTAGGAAATCAACCACCCAAGTTGGGCCCCATTACCACTAGCTTACATTGGATTCACAGGCTTTCTATGTTGCTGGGGTCTGGATTGCAGATCCTTGTTTCTAAGCTCTTTGCTGTCTGGTTAATATGTGAGCCTTAAATAGCTTTAAAGCTACCATGATTGCTTTGTGTTTTTAAAAATATTGCATCTGACAGAAATTTCTTTCAGTGTTCTCTGATCTGAAAAAGGTTGGGTATGCACCACATTACAAAAAGGTCCTTCTGTGTCTTACATGTATTCTAGATATAGGGTGATAAAAGCCTTTTTAAAAATATATTAAATAAAATTTAAAGAAGAACCCTTTGTATGTTGACAGGAACTCTTCTATCTTTAGTTTACTTTAATTTTTTTTAGATTGTGTAATAGAAACACCTAAATTTTACTTAATGTACATTCAATGTAAAATACAATATTTTTAGCAAGTATAAATTATTTACTGTAGCTATCATACTATATATTGGAATTGTAGACACAACCCATGTCTTTGCTCTTTAACCTATTAATACATTTTATTTTTCTAGAATCCAGTAATTGCAATTTTACTCTGTGAAGCTATTCTTAAAGACAGGCATGAATACACTATGATCTTGACACTAGAGTCTACAGACCTACACATGGCCTTAAACATAGCCCCTAACTGCAGAACATCCGTGAACTTCCATTTTAACACCCATATCATGACAGTAACTATAATCTGATTTTTTAAAAATTCCTTGTGAACATGTGAACAATAGCAGAATTCGCTTATGACAGCATTGTTTATTCTTATTTCATTGTTGTTCTTAAATAACTCTTCCAAGACATCTATTAGTAAGCAGCAGGGAATTAAATAAATGTGTGTCCATGGAGATGGAGAATACTCTTGGGAAGTGGCAATGAGATGGCAATTGTTTAAAAATGGTAGGCCCTTTCCTCGGTGAAGAGAAAACTGCTTCTTGCGTGTTAAACTGGACTCACTGTAGATGTCGGAAACTGAACAGGAGAACCTTTGTGCAGTGCATGCCCAATCCCCTGAGAAGGGATTCATTTTCACCTGCATAGAAATATGCAAAGGTCTTTTTGATGGGAATAGTGAAAGCTTGCCACTAGGGAGGAGAGAAAGTCAGCTTATGGAAATCCAGTTTCTAATTAATAGGTACGAGGTCAAAAGAAGTTATGGTAGCTTTAATTATAGCAGAGGTTTTGAAAAATGATCGGTTTCTAAATAAATCAAAATAAATGAAGAGAGGAATTTTTCTAGTGTGAAGCACCTATGTGTTTGATAATGCCTATTAGTAATGAGCTTCTGTAAACATCTCTAAGATTTTCTACAAATGACATTAATGGCATAATTTTTTATACTTGCACATGAATGTATTACCTTATTTATAGGTTTATAGATAAACAATGGTGTCTAGAAATATTACTGTGTTTGTAACTTAAGTGTTATGTGTTAGTAAATCCACTGGCAGTGTATTTGTGGAAATGTGACCCTGGGGCCAATCACAAGGAGAGTCACAAATGCAGACAATCAGTCACTGCTACAGAACTAATGAGCCAGGTACTGCCTTTTACAAAGATTTCCAGGTAATCCAGTGCACGTCAAGTTCAGAAGGCATTAGATTAGATCAAAGATTTGTTTCTGTTTTAGGGAATCCTTAGGTCTCAAAGTTTGCAATGCTTGGCTAATTTTCTTTGTACCTAGAAATTCCAAAAGAACAGGACCACCATACTTAGCTTGTCCACTGAGATAACTCTAGAGAAGAAGAAACTGAGTGAAGATGTATGTGAAAAAAATTTAGACTGGTTACATAGATTTCAAACAATGACGAAAATAAGTTTAAGTACATAAAGGGTTGTCCACTTAATGAGGAAATAAGTTGGCTTCCTGTAGGACCAGAATCAGTGTAACACATGAAATTGATAAAGAAAGAAAATTGTTAAGGACAGCCAGTTGAGCATATATAAATGTTCAGCATTTCCTCACAAACTCTACCCAAATCTTTCTCTGCCACAAACCAGGCTACCTACTAATCTCTCGGGGCCATTTTGGAAGCTTTTTTTAAAAAAAGATGATGTTTGAACTGTCCTTGCTTAGAGAAAGGACCTTGAATGCTACCCACTTTGAGTAACAAATTCTTGTTACTAGTTGGGTCTCTTTTACAAGTGATACAAAATTGTCTGATGGGCATAAGCACAGCTTGTGGTTAACCACTAAGAATAATGATCTCCACATCATGTGTGGATTTAAGAGGCAAATTATATGTTTAACCAAACCAGTGCAAAGAGGTGTTCTGAGTTCTTTCCTTTGGATTTAAAAATGCAGTCGTTGAACCCTCTGCTGGCTGATAACCTACCAGGCACTGATTTTTATCATTTACTTTTTCCTCAGAAATGACCAAGAGACTGGATTGCCCTTGGAATGAGGTTCCTGCGTGCATAAGAGAGAAAGGTGCTGAGCACCACGTTCAGGGTGAGTAGATTGAGATGGTCCCAGAACCAACATTTGTTAGAATTTTAAAAACTCACTTTGTATTATCTTTGTACTAGTGATCGATTTAATCGCTGTCCTATGAGCAATGGCAGATAACTTCATTTTGAAATAAAAAAAAAAATTATCAACTTGTTGTCAATAGCTATGCTGAAGCCTCAGTTTGATAATGGTTCTAAACAGTTTAATGAGCTACTCCTAGCTCCATATGATAAAAATGAAGAGCATTTCAAGGAAATCGATACAACCTTCTCATGAGTGTCTTTTCCTGTTTCTGGGTCGTGTGTGTGTGTGTGTGTGTGTGTGTGTGTGTGTCTGTGTGCATGTGTGTATGTGTGCACATGAGAGTGAGTGTGTGTTGTTCATTTTTGAGACAGAGTCTCCTCTAGCTCAGGTTGACTCTTGTATTTAAGAGAGACATTGAATTTCCAGATCCTCCTATCTCTGCTCTGGGGCACTGGGGTTGTAGGTGCATACAATGTTGCCAGATTTCTTGGTGTGCATAGGGACACTGTGTTTTCATATTAAATCACAGTGACTATTGTAGGGTCCAGCACATGGGAACGCCATGTGATGCAGTATTCCAAACTTCCATCATCTCTAGGTTGGGGCATTTCCTGTACCCGTCTGAACAGATTTCTGCTTACACCTTCCAGAATCAGTGGATCTCTGTCACTATGCAAACCAGGAATCCATTCTGATTTATTTTGCATTTAACTGAGTCTTCCTTTTTCTTGAACTTCCTACTAGTGAATTGCATTTGGTTTCTTTGTGTCTGAAAGGTTTGCCCAGTTGTGTTTATAGGCAGGTGATTCCTTTCCATTGATAAGCATTTCATAAGTATTTAATAAGTATTTCGCAATGCATAAGTTTCCTTAATGGTGGACACTTAACTTTTTTTTTTTTTTTTTTTTTTTTGGTTTCTAGGAATAAAGCTTAAGTGAAATTTTAATTTATCTTTTTCAGTGCCAATGAGTGTAATTCTCCACTTCTTGGGGGTACCTGTAATAATATAAAAACTTTTAAAACTGCTTTTGCTTTTAACTAATCAAGCAATATAACCTGAAGCAGTGCTCGAGAGGGGCCATTACTATATATTCTGGTCAATATTTGGTATTATTAGTTCTTTTGATTTTTAGGTCCCATGTAGGGTGAAAAGTGGGATCTCAGTGTAAGTGTAATTAATAACTGGAAACCTTGAACATATATTTTGTGTACTAATTGAATATGTCTTCTTCAGTTAATTATCTCTTCAAATAGTTTTATAGACATATATACGTGTGTATATGCATATATGTATTTAAATATATCATGATTTTAAACTAATGGAATCACGTGCTATCATTTCTTTGCTGAGATATATTTTTAAAAAATCCAAAATACACATGACTCTGAAACTATTCTTCTCTAACAATTGAGCTACTTCTATAATTCCATTATCCAACTGTTTATAATAAAATTATTTCTAAAAGTTAAGCTCCATATTTTTCAATTGGATAATCTTCATTAATTAGATATTTCCCATCTGCAGACGGATGTATTTGTTAGCTGCAATAAGCTATGCTGTTCCTGTCTTCAGAATAATTATTTTACTTATTTTGCAAACAATTATTTCTCTCTATCTGCTCACATTTATTTTTAACGATCACGTCTTTCTTTTACTGCCTAGCAGTTTATCGTCCCTTTCTGGTTTACTCAGGGAATTGCTATCTCCTTCTTGCCTGTTGTCTTTCCTCCTCTTCCCTTGTGTTCCTCAGAAGGAACACAAGGATTTTGGCTTCTCTGGATTGTTTTCTTTCTTTCTTAAATATGATGCATTTCTCTTGATTTCCTCTTGTTTTGTTAAGTAATCGATCAACAGCTAGGAGTTCTTCTTGAAGTCCAGTTTTTAAAGAATCTAATACATTTTCATATTTTACTCTTTTATCACTACTTCATTAAAACTACTTTTGATATTATGACATGATTTCTTATTTGAACAGCAAGCTTTTGGAGAATAGTTTAAATTTCTAATATGTGGAGTTTAAGTGATACTTTTGATCTTGAATTATTGGTTCTTTTTAGTAAAAAAAATTTATGACTTTAGTATTTTGAAACTTGCTTTGTATCTTGGTAATGTTCCATCTGTACCTAGAGTTTTAATTTTTATTTATTTTTTTATTATTTTGAGAATTTCATTAATAAATACTATTTTGATAAGTACTACATTTATATTATTTCCACCACTCCCTCTTCTCCTGCAACTTCCCTTGTGTCCCTCCACTTGGTTTTATCTTTATGAGTTACTATTATATAACTAGTATTGTTTTACACACACATACACACACACACACACACAGAGAGAGAGAGAGAGAGAGAGAGAGAGAGAGAGAGAGAGAGAGAGAACCAATCTGAGCATATTTCATCTTGCTCATATGGACATGTGTTTAAGGTTGAGCACTTGAGATTGGACATCTTAACAGAGGCTCATACTTAGAGAACGGTGACTCTTCCTCTCTCCCAGGAGCCATTGATTGTCCACAGTACTTCATCTGGGGTGGAGCCTTGTAAAACTACCTCCTCCATGTTGGCATGCCAACTGCTTTGATCAGTGAGCAGGTTTTGTTTAGGCAGCCATATTTTCAAGGTTTCCTAGATGTAACTTTCCTGTCGGGGCACAAGGGCACTCTCTCAGTTGGTGCTTTTGTTCTTTAGCTCTTAATATCTTTCCCTCTCCTCCGTGGTGCTCTCTGAGCCTTAGGGGAAGACTGTACTGTAGATGTGCTAATTTGGGCTGGGAACTCCACAGCCACGTGGTCTCTGCGTTTTGATGAGTTGTGAGTCTCTGTCATTGCCTCTGCCTGCATGAAGCTTCTTTGATGAGGGTTGAGAGTTATACTTATGTCTGGATGTAAGGACCAATACTTAGAATGCAGTTAGAAATTATTTTGATTTTGGAAAATGGTAGTAATTTCCTATACCTATTGTTTTACTAAAATATTTAGAAATACCCATGCATTTAATAGGTCTGTTTAATTTTGGTTAGACATTGTGCTTGTTTGGTTTATCCTTATTCTATCAATTATTGAGAATGCTGTAAATTCTGCATCCATGACTGAATGCCAGAGATGATGTCCATCTTATTAGGTAATCCATTTTCACTTGTCCTATTCTATATTTAGGAAGTGTTATTTTTTAATTCTAAGCCTTTTGTCCTGAATTCTATCCTTCAGGTATTATCAGACCTACACCAACCCCCTTTGGCACCATTTCATTGCTTATGTGCTTCCATTTTTGTTGTTGTTGTTGTTTTTACATGTATATATTTCTATTGAAGAGATCTGTGGCACACATCACAGGCTTCACCTCACCTTTCAGATCATTTTGCAATCTAGTCTTTGAATTATTTAGTCCACTTACATTTAATAGGAATATCTATAAGATTGTGTTGGATACGTTTCCTGTTTTCCCTGTGTGAATTTCACTCTTCTGCTTATCTTTTCTCTGCAACCTTTAAAGAAGTGTCACACAGCTTAGGTCCCCACTTTCTATCTTTGGTCGGCCTCTCAGAGGTACTTATCTATGTGCTTAGGTCTTGCTGAAGAAACTGCAATGTGAGTTCTTAAATCATCTTATTCTATTGTGGATTAATCCTTCTTCATGTCATATGTAATTCCAGACCACCTTATTTTAATGTTGTACCATATCTCCCACTTAAGCAACAAACCACTTGAGACATTGCTGTGATACCTTTAGTCAATGGTGGTTTAGCCCATGCAGGTACTGTCACTCTCAATTTCTGTCACCAGAACTGTGTCAAGGATTTTGTCACTCAGCGGCTTATGCTTGCCACTATCAAATTACTTTGACACTCATTTATATCAATATGACTACGTTTTTAAAAAATTGAAATAGTTTGTCCAGGATTATGGGGTTCCAGGCTAATAGGTGTTGCATTATCTCTTCCTAACACAGAGAGATACAGCTTGACTGTCTCTTGGCTGCATTACTTGTGTTAGAGTGATGCCTGGGATGCTTTCGTTGTTTTTCTAACGGAATCGCCACTTCTCCTTCAATTATCATTGCTTTTCACCACTTTAGCTATTCTACACTTAATAACAATGTGCTTTGGGTATTGTCGGCCTTCTTCAGGTGTATGCATTCCATTTAGTTGGAAAAGATTTGTTCATTTCCTCACTTGTTTCTAGACTCCCCTCTGTGAAGCTTCTCCTTTTTGCTTCAAGGTGCTTCCATGCCATCATCCCACAGGGCAGGCTTTTTCCTCTCTCTTCCCACCTATTTAGCTATCATGTACCAATAAAACATCTATATATCTGCATATTATTTATTTAATACCTATATATCAGCTATATATTACCTATCTATATCTCTTCTATCATTTGTATATCACATGTTGACTATCCTAATTTATTGATCTAACATTTGTCTAGTCATCTCTGTTATCTATCACATAACACCTATTTACTATTCACTATCAAACATCCATTATCTATTTATCTTTATATTATAATATGTATCTATCACCTAAAGATCATAAAGCTATCTGTGTCTCTATTATCTATGTACATTTAACCTATTTACCATTCTTCTGTCTCTCTGTCTCTCATCTGTCTGTCCACTCATCCATACATCTATCTACCTACCTAACTTCCTATTTATCTATCATCTATAAGTCACAATCATATATATTGCTTCATTCCAGACAATATCTGTTAATCTCTGTCCAAATTACTGACTCCTTTGCAGTGTATTCCTTAAAGTGCAACCAGTGAATGAAGTTTTAAATGTCTTTCCTTTTGTTGTTGTTTCTATTTCTCTTTCAGCATGCTTCATCTCTACAATCTTTTATCCATTTCTCCTTATATTTTTACAGGGTTACAACAGCTGTTGTTGGTGAGAATAACTTGGATCACTTGTGGATCTTTTCAATTGGTTGAATTTTCTTTTAATATGATCACATTTTTGCATTCTCACATATCTGAAATGATTTTGCTATACCATACAAGTACTTTGTTATTGATCTCAAATCCTGTCTTCTTTTCCTTTGCTGCTTTCCGAAAGGAAAAAAAAAAAAAGAACAAGAAAGTAAAGGAAAGGAAATAAAACCAGGAAGTGCTGACCACACCTTCTGGGTTAATATGTGGGTCTTTTTCAGGCCCACCCAAGAACTGCCTGTGCTTGATCAGTATCTTTTTCCATATCTACACCCAGCATAAACACCAAACTCATACTATACAAGACTGCACTCAGGGCTCAACAGTTCAGTGCTGCCATTTTCTATAGTTTGTCTCATTGAGGCTATTTACTCTCTACTGTGCTTCATTAACTGCCCTGGCTACTATGACAGTCCATATGCTTTCATGAACAGAAGAGTTACTAATGAAAACAACATTGATTCCTATTTGATTTCAGTGATCACATCATTTGGTCTAGGCTATTTGTTTTTTAAGTTTTAGTTTTTAAAATTTGTAATACAACATATTTTGTTCATATTCTTTCCTACGATCAATTTTTTCCAGACATTCCCCTCTCCTTACCCTCCAAATCTTTTCTTTTTCTCTCTCAAAACCAAATCAAACCAAAACTAAAACAACAAAATAAAACAAACAAACAAAGTAGGCAAAGAGCATGGAGGGTTTTGTGTGTGTGTGTGTGTGTGTGTGTGTGTGTGTGTTGGACAATCACTCCAAGTATAAGTCCTGTCTTAGAGTGTGGATGCTATAGCCAGTATCACAAGCCACTCATCTTCCCTCCTCCAGCAGATATACATTTCAAGTAGCTTCTTGGTTCTGGGTGGAACTTTGTGCCTATTTTCTCTTCACAGTGCTTGGACCCTGCCTGTAGTAGGCCTGTCTTTTGCATTGGGTCACAGTCTCTGTGAGTTCATCATCACTGTTGCATATAGAAGATAATGTTTCCTTGGAGCCATCCAGGTAAATCTGAGTATTATTACATTTCTAAGGATAGAAATGCAGATTCAAAGTAAGAAAAATTAGCAATAAGTTTAAAAGAAGTCTGGGAGAGAAAAGGGAAAGTGAAGAGGGAGAAGGGAAAAAAGGAGAGAGGGGATCCAGGGATAAATTGCTGAAGAACACATGTGAAACTATCGAGGTTTAATCAATTAACTACTCATGTAGAGTCAAAGTAATTAACAAAATGTTGGTTTCATTAAAAACTATTGTACCTTCAAATGCTCATTAAATTTAGGTTAGTGGCAGTTTTCTGTAGGCTTTTACTTTTGGATTAAATTAAAATTGCAGAGGCTTGTAAGATTTGCAGCAAGCTTTAGTGACTTGAATGCACTCAGTGTGTAAAAGTGGACAGAAATTGCAAGTAGTGAAATGGCTCAAGAATAACTATATTGCATTTATAGAATCTTAAATGTATTTATAGTCACTTCTAAGAAATCCTTTTCTGAGATTGAAGTAAAATAAAGAATACTAATTTATAGTCTCTTAAAGCAATGTCCTCTTCAAAGGATGATGAAGAATATATTTGCCAGTTTGATTTTTCTGTCTTTCTAAATCTTATATCAAAAAGTCTAGCTTCTCAATATCGATCACAATACTCAAATAGTATAAGACAAGTGTTTTCTTCTAGTACAAACCATTGTATATTAATAAATATAAATGCTAGGTGAATACCTTTCTCTGAAAAGTAAGTAGGGCTTTTCTAAAAAAGTATGTGTTTGTTACTCTTTTAACCAAGAGGAATTTTAAATTTTATAATAACCTATAAAAACAGCATTTAAAATGATGCTGTAAAGAATACAAGAATTTCCAAGGATATTCTCTCTATATATAAAGTATTTACTATCTAGTAGGATAAAGCATCCACATTACTGAACAGAAAATTATCTACCAAAGTTATGGAAATTTGAAGAAAGAATGTTAAAATGGTATGATTTTATTTTCTTTTAAGTGTATGACAAAGTACTGGAGAAATTAGACCATGACACAACAGAATAAGTGGGTTTCTGGATTTTTCCCCCTTTTTACCCTCTAAATATATTCTAAGTTGCTTGCATAATCCTTAGTGGGAAAGGAGAGTTATTGACAGGGATGTCCAAGTAAGAAAAGGCAGGTACAGCTAACTCAGTCACAAATAATGTGTAGAGGTAAGCCCTGTGTGTGTTTGTGTGCCATGGAGAATGCTGGATGTGGGCTTAATTCAACCTTGAAAGGCAACAATTACTTTTTCTACACAGTATCTAGTTATTCACAGAGTTTATACAGTTCACTGCTCTAGGACCTCCTTAGCAGATGGAAGATGCTTGATCTACCATCAGGATCATCATTTACTTCTTAACCTAATTATTTTTTGTGAATGATCTTTCAGGTTGATAAAGATCAATGATCATTTTCAGAGCTATCTCATCCTCCTGACAAATCTTCCATGAGAAACTTGAAATTGACACATATATGCTAGAAAAGTTAAAAGGATTAAATATCAATAAATCTGCCTAAAACCCAAAGAAAAAAATTAAATGTATCCACTACAAAGAGAAGTAGCAGAAGGACTGGTGGATGCACAGATTGGAAGTGAAAATGTTATCTCACTGGACAATTCCAGCACTTCTGCAGATCCACGTTCAATTGATCTGATTTTATCAGTTTTCTCTTGACATTTTATCAACATCTTAGGATATATGAGAATGTTCTTTTACAGGATCAACGAATTTGATGTCAGTCGTTTCTTTTCTAGTACCCTCATATTAGGAAAAACTCCTTGAATCCTGTCTTGCATTTGCACATTGGTCCTTGTCAAGAGTCTGAGTTGTGTGAGGGTTCCAGTAGGCCAACAACTCAATTAGACATAACCCAATTCTGATATTGAAAGTTTCATTTGGTAACAAGAGATGTCCAGTTGTAAATCTGTCTCCCCATTATTTGATGATTTTATTTAAATATCCTTTACATATGCATATATTTTATAAAAATTCTACTATATTAGATTTTTATACTACCCCTCAAATGGCACTTCAGTTTTAGCTATCTCCTCCAACCATCCTTCGAAACTATGCATTCTATTTCTTTATCCCAGGGAGCTCTACCTACCCCCTCCTCCCACAGCCACCCAATCACTGACTCTATACCTAATCTTTGTGGTTCTATGGATTATAGCCTGGTTATCATTGACTGAAAAGCTAATATTCACATACAAGAGACATATTTCATTTGTTTTTCTACATCTAGGATACCTTAATCAGGATACATTTTGCTTTTGTTTTTAGTTCCTTCCATTTACCTGCAAGTTTTATGATGTTAATTTTGCTATTTCATTCTTTAAATACACATTTTCTTTATTCGTTCATCTGGTTTTTTATTAGATATTTTCTTCATTTACTTTTCAAATGCTATCCCCAAAGCCCCCTATAGCCTCCCCCAACCCTGTTCCCCAACCCACCCACTTCTGCTCCCTGGCCCTGGCATTCCCCTGTACTGGGGTCATTTGCAAGACTAAGGCTCTCTCCTCCCATAGATGAACCACTAGGCCATCCTCTGCTACATATGCAGCTAGAAACATAGCTCTGGGGGGTACTGGTTAGTTTATATTGTTGTTCCTCCTATAGGGTTGCAGACTCCTTTAGCACCTTGGGTACTTTCTCTAGATCCTTCATTAGGGGCCCTGTGTTCCATCCAATAGCTGACTGTGAGCATCCACTTCTATATTTGCCAGGCACTGGCATAGTCTCACAAGAGAGCTATATCAGGATCTTGTCAACAAAATCTTTCTGGCATATGCAATAGTGTCTGGGATGGATCACGGGTGGGGCAGTCTCTGGATGGCCCTTCCTTCTGTCTCAGCTCCAAACTTTGTCTCTGTAACTCCTTACATGGGTATTTTGTTCCCCATTCTAAGAAGGAGTGAAGTATCCACACTTTGGTCTTCCTTCTTGAGTTTCATGTGTTTTGCAAATTTTATCTTGGATATTCTAAGTTTCTGGGCTAATATCCACTTATCAGTGAAGGCATATCAAGGGCATATCATGTGTGTTCTTTTATGATTGGGTTAACTTACTCAGGATGATATCCTCCAGATCCATCCATTTGCCTAAGAATTTCATGAATTCATTGTTTTTAATTGCTGAGTAGTACTCCATTGTGTAAATGTACCACATTTTCTGTATCCATTCCTCTGTTGAGGGACTTCTGGGTTCTTTCTAGCTTCTGGCTATTATAAATAAGGCTGCTATGAACATAGTGGAGCATGTGTCCTTATTACAAGTTGGAACATCTTCTGGGTATATGCCCAGGAGAGGAATTGCTGGATCTTCTGGTAGTACTATGTCCAATTTTCTGAGGAACTGCTAGACTGATTTCCAGAGTGGTAATACCAGCTTGCCATCCCACCACCAACATCTGTTAAGGAACATCTAAGTTGTTTCAAATTCCTGGCTCTTAGGAATAGAGCAACAACGAACATGGCTGAGTACGGTCTCTGGTAGGATTGTGGAATACACCCAGGAGTAGTAGAACCAGGTCTGGAGGTAAATTAATCCCCATCTTCCAGAGGAACTGGCACATTTATTTCCATAGTAGAAATATAAGCGTGCACACCCATCCGCAGTGAGTGAGAGTTCCCCTTATTCCACATCCTCACCAGAAAGAGTTGTCATTTGTTTTATTGATATTACCCTTCCTGACAGGTAGAAGCTAAATCTCTCAAAGTAGGTTTATTTCCCCAGTGACTAGGATGTTGACATTTCTTTAAGTGTTTCTCAATCATTTGAGATTTCTTTATTGAGAATTCTACTTAAATCAATATCACAATTTTAATTGAGTTATTGGTTTTCATGATACCCGGTTTTTCTCTTTGTTTTTTTAATTCTCTGTATGTTTTAGATATTGGTCCTTAAGCTAAGTTTTAACAAAATAAAATAAAATTTATTTCTCTATTCTTCTATATGCTTAAAACTGCAAATAGTTCCCCATGGTAATAGTTGAGGTCCTTACAATGGCAAACAAAGATATTTGTGCATGGTGCTACCCTGCTCTTTCATGCCTACCATCCTCTTTTGGTCTGTCAAGGATGTACCATCCCAGGCAGTGCCTGCCACAGGGCTGCTGTCCTTACTGTGCTTTTTACTTAGAAGGACCATTTCCTTTTCCAGCTAATTGAACTCTACTTCTCTCTGTCTCTCTCTCTCTTTTGTTTGCAAGCATATTTAGAGGACACATGGAGTACAGGTTCAGTGACAAAGAATGATGATTTCCAATCATATGCATTGTTGAGATAGGAAGGTATTTGCTACAACCAGGCTTATCTGTTTAGAAAATGTAAATATATCAGAATATTATTTAAATATAATTAAATATATATCAGAAAATTTAAATATGTCAGACTATTAAATATGTAAGAATTAATTACTAATTATTTAAAAAATGAAATCAGTTTTTCTCCATATTTCCAGTTCTCTTATATATCAAGCATTATGAGAATGGTCATCTTAAGGTCTGAATGTCATTGAGTGAGAAAATGTTAGCATATATTCTGATTGTGTCATGCAGCTTTTCCTTTCTCAATTCTTCTGTACTCACAGGAGGTGACTGTCTGCCAAGACTGTTCAACCTCCATCCCTCTGATAACCAGGTGGACCATGGGAACCAGGATTGATATGTGATATTGTTAGATATCTTTTAGATATAGATATGGATGGAAACATTTTTATAAGTGACATAGATTAACAAGTTACTACTACGGTTTAAAGAAATATAACTAAGGTTGAACAGGTTTTTTATTTTGCTTTTCTTCTTTCTCTGCTGATTGTTGATAGTCCCTGATGAGAGTGGAGAGCTCACACTCACAAGAAAATATGCCCTTCACTCAGTGACTATCCTAGTCAGCCATCGACAGGCAGGATCCCAGCAGTCTGAAAGTAAAGGCAGGAGAATCTTTGTAATGTCTAGGTTAGATATTTCTACATAGGAACTTTACATAACCAGAGCTACATAAATAAACTTTCCTACTTCAATTTATTAGACACTAAGAAAATACTAATATAACAAGCAAATGTTCATTTCTACTCAGTCTAGAAGTTAGGTCAAGGGTTTAGCAGAAAGAATTGAGGTTAGAGGTTAACATCCTGCCACAAAAAAGTATAATTGTTTGGGAAAAAGAATGAGAGACAATGGATACAGGACAAAGTCACAGAAGACAGCTGGATAATGGGGCACTGTGGGCTGGGAGCCAGTACATCTTTTCCTGAGTCCTCTGCCCTTCTGAGAATCAGGCACGGTGAGTTTCAGATCCAGCAAGTTGACCAAACAAAGCAAATGGTGAGGAAATTAATGTGGAGGCAAAAACAAATATTTGGCAATGGTGCGCTTGGGAACCAGAGAAGGGAAGGGTGTATACAGAACAGAAGTACAGGGGCAATGGAGCCAAGCAGCAAAATGACAATGACATAATCCGGCCAAAGGATGCAGTCTGCTACAATTTCACTTGTTATCTTTTATGAAAAATGAGAAAGAGCTACAAGACATTCAAGGAGCTACCAAGCAGCATTTGCTTCCCATGTCCAAGGCTCTGAGAACCACTCTTAGCAGCATCACTACAAAACAAACAAACAAACAAACAAACAAACAAAAATGTGGGTTCTAAATGTTTGCATTGCATAATTATGATGAGTTTATAGCAGAGATTAAGAGATTAAAATTAATGTACAGACAGTTTACCAAAGAACACGAGTTTATTATTTTACTAAAAAAATATAAGATGCCTTTATCACAGAGTAAATTCAGACCTTGGTCTTCAAACTCCTGGGTAGAGGCATTCCCATTGAAAAATGAGCTAATTTATACTACCACCAAGGTGCTTGACGTGTTCTGACAGTCCTGACAGTTTCAAATTGAGCAGAATTAATTGGAATGGTGATGAAGCAGATGCTACAATGAGGATTCTGCTAAGACCAGAGATGCAGGCATTGAGGAGCATTCCCTTTGAATGAAAGAAAATAATACTAATTAAAGCTGTTTTAAGCATATAAGAATTCAGTGAATTAAACCAATTTCCCCACTAATTGTGAATACAGATTTAATCCCTCAGTATATCCCTGCTCTTCAAACTCTATAGCAAACAGAAATTATTAGAGAACTATAATAGAATTGGAGGGGTTATATATAAAAAATTGTCCTTTAATGAGTAAGCTATACTAGAAAGATGGAAGCCTGTTATTAATTCATAGTCTGATATAAGATAGCTATTTCATACTACTGCTTTAGAATTTCAAATAACTCTGAATAGATCTTGAAGGTACCCATCAACCATCATTTGAGTAAATGGGTTAAATGATCCACGGATTTCATGCATCTTTGTGTTGATGGAGAAAGTCTGTGGGATGAAGACCAAGCTGCTGAGTCTAGCTTATCTGTTAATCTTTAATTGTTCCTCATTGTTCCTGAACTTTATGAACCTTAAGTTCCACAGCATTGGACAGACTGTTTAATTGTGTGAGTTAGTATGGCATCCCTGTCCGCAACGCATCAACTTTTTTGTTGCAGAAGCTATCACATCAATTCAGACTTTTGTGTGTATTGTCCCTCCTAGGCTACAAATCCTTTACACATCCCATGACATATGCAATGTACTTCAATATCTCTTTACTGCTAGCACAAAGTAGATTGACATGTACATAAACGTGTTTTCAAATTTTTATTGAGGAATAATGGGAGGAAGAAATTAAATGCAAAGAATTAAAATTTTATTGTATTTAAAAACATACAAAATAAATTTATCCTTTGTTAGTTTTAATTTGTAATGGATGCTTCTCCTATGACATGGTATCATGGAATGACAATAATACAGAACAAAGGGTTGGAAATGAACCTGATTTAATTCCCCTGGTGAACCTTGCTTATCCTGTTAAATTTCTTTTTTTTTTTTCAATGTTAAAGATTTATTTTTTATTATTATTATTTTCTTTATTTACATTTCAAATGCTATCCCGAAAGTTCCCCACACCCTCCCCCCTGCCCCTGCTCCCCTACCCACCCACTCCCACTTCTTGGCCCTGGCATTCCCTTGTGCTGGGTCATAGAAAGTTTGCAAGACCAAGAGGCCTCTCTTCCCAATGATGGCNGATTAGGCCATCTTCTGCTACATATGCAGCTAGAGACACAAACTCAGGGGGTACTGGTTAGTTCATATTGTTGTTCCACCTACAGGGTTGCATCCCACTTCAGCTCCTTGGGTACATTCTCTAGCTTCTCCATCGGGGGCCCTGTGCTCCATCCAATAGCTGACTGTGAGCATCCACTTCTGTGTTTGCCAGGCACTGGCATAGCCTCACAAGAGGCCCTCACAGGGTCCCTTCAGCAGAATCTTGCTGGCATGTGCATTAGTATCTGGGATTGGTGGCTGATGATGGGATGGATCCCCTGATGGGGTAGTCTCTGGATAGTCCATCCTTTCATCTTAGCTCTAAATTTTGTCTCTGTACCTATATCCTTTCATGGGTATTTTGTTCCTTATTCTAAGGAAGAATGAAGTATCCACACGATGGTCTTCCTTCTTGGTTTTCTTGTGTTTTGCAAAATATATCTTGGGTATTCTAAGTTTCTGGACTAATATTCACTTATCAGTAAGTGAATATCTAGTGACTTCTTTTGTGATTGGGTTACCTCACTAAGGATGATTTCTTAATTAAAATGAAGAACACCTACTCATCTTACAACATCTATTTTTCTTTATGCTTTAGTTTCAGAAGTTTAAAATCTGAATAATGCCATAAACAAATTCAGAAAATTGTTTATATGTCTATAAAAAAATTGAAGATGATCACCTTCTGTAAGATGAACTGAGGACAACAGATTCAAGAGCTCAGGAACCTTTATTTTCAGAGGCATCTATTTTGTAATTAATCATAAACAGATAAAAGTAACTAACAGAAAACTTTAGATATGGGTAAAGAATATAGAAAATTGTCTTGGTTTTCAATTCTTAAGCTTGTACAAATTTCATAAAAATCGTCTCCTCTCAACTGAATATTTTCAATATTCTCAAGTTTATCACTACAAATTACTAAAAGGTATATCTTACTTTATATATGGATTTTCCTCTTTAAATGTCTCCTTTCATCAAATTGTAGAGAAATGGTAAGTTGTTGAGTGTGGCTTAGCAAAGTAAACATCTAGGAGGAATGGGGACTCAGTATTAAGAGCAGAATCTGTTCTTGAGCATCAAATCTCTACAGATGAACTAAACGGGTTTCTCTGTGTAGCCCTGGCTGTCCTGGAACTCACTCTGTAGACCAGGCTGGCCTCCAACTCATTGTTTTTAATTCAAATAAAATTTTATATATTTATAGGGAACTTTGAAATAAATATACATTACAGAATGAAAAACTCAAGTTAATTAGCATATTTATCACCTTATGTACTTATTTTTATTTCTCTAGTTATATAATGGATATTTATATGTATGTGTATGTGCGTGTATACATGTATATGTATGTGTATAGGTATAACCTGAGTCTATTTAATGTTGTTCATATCTACACTTGTTTATAGCAGACCATTAGGGATTAGATAACCTATCAAGGGGTTCATTATACTATTTAAATATGTTTACTGAGTACAATAATGTCAAGTATTACTGTGTTCTTCTTAAAAACAACAGAAGTAAAGAAGCTAAGGAAAAATCCTAGAACTCTTTCTTCATATAAATGTCTTTCTACTTTATTATTTGCTAGTTCTTCATTTTATGGAGTAACTGGTGTTCATGGGCTGTGTGAACTTGGTTACTCAGGTTTCTATGCATCATTTTTGTTTCAGTATTCAAATTCTGTAATGAACTCCATTCTCCTACAAATCTGTTTTTGAGGAAACCTCTGTTTACTTTTTAAAATAGTAGTTTGTTTTTTGTTTTTTTTTGTTTTTGTTTTTGTTTTGTTTCCGAGCCAGGGTTTCTCTGTATAGCCTGGCTGTCCTGGAACTCACTCTGTAGACCAGGCTGGCCTCAAACTCAGAAATCTGCCTGCCTCTGCCTTCCAAGTGCTGGGATGAAAGGCATGAGCCACCACTGCCCAGCTAAAATAGTAGTTCCTTAGTCACCTTAAATATAATAAAGTAAATTTTTTGATTTCATCCTTTTTCTTTACATTTTTGTCTCCAAAGCAGGGTAAAAATTTTCCTCTTTATTTATCTACTCTTTTAAAGATGTTATTGTTTTTTTTCCCAGTTGTTCACTAATTCTTGTTTTCTGTTGAAACTTGTGAAAATAAATTGTGTTATAAATGGCAGTTTAATGTTGATACATTGAATGACATTATCCTCTTGACAACAAATGTCTTTAAATCCAAGCATTAGGTGATTCTGAGTGTGACAGACATCATGTTAATAGATGCAGGAGGTCCAACTGACACCCATTTCCCTGCAGGTATACTACTTTGTGCTATATTTGCACAATAAAACAGCACTTGTAAGTAGCATTTATTCAGTCATTCTTGCATTACTTCAATATTTACTGAGATGAATAAGCATATTCATAAAGGTAGAAAACATAGGTGAAGCTCTCCCCTTAAAGGGGCTACCAGTAGTACCTCTGTGTGACAAACTATAGTATAAAGGCTAATGAATTTGTCCCTGACCTAGTCTGACCGAGGAACACTAGTAAGTGTAGGAGGACAGTATATGGTACCACAGGAGACATCACATAGTAAGGAACAATTTGGTAAAACTGCAGACACCTGAAAGCTGTGTAGCTGGGAAGGAAAATACCCAAGAAGGAAGCTTTCTAGAGAGATTGGCAACTGTGCAAAGGGCAAATCCTTAAGAAAGGACATCGAAAAGATCCAGTGTTCCATGTAGATTCTTGTGGGTAGGGAAGCTCTGGAAGCAGGAAATGGAGCTGCGAAGGAGAACAAGTGACCTCTGAGAGGGCAGGACCTGAGGCTATGACAGCCACAAGATCTAGGTGACACCATGGGTAGAAAGAGTAGATTAAGTATGGAGAAAAAGAGGATGGTGAAATCTGAGAGCCTATGACGGCTTAAGATGGATCAAATCATTGCTTTATTGCTTTGTTCAAAGAGTGAGTGGTTCTTAAACAATAGTCCAGTGAGCACTAGGAGACAACTGCTGGGGACAGAGAAGCTATGCAGACAAAATTCTTGTGCCCTGACTTCTCTATATTTAGTAAGTACTTCTTTTATTATCCAAATTGTCTTCTACAGTTTCATGGGGTTGCTTAAAAAAAACTTAACCGTTATAATATGTATTTTAAAAGTTACAAAATTAAGTTACCTAGGGTTTCCATGTATCTCATACCAAGAAAACAAATTACTCTAACAAAGAGTGGCCAGAGCATCTGAGGTCTGATTTCTATAGGTCACAGATTCTCATGTTATTACAAGAAGGCGTATTTCCCCATTTTACAGTTATAAAAGGAGACAAATGGGTTTTTTGCCCTTCTCGCCTTAATTTTTTTTTCCTAAACTAAACTAACATAATTGAACAATATATAAAATTAAATGTTAAAAAAGCAGCAAAGTAAAATTAAATATGATGAAGTTCTCATTGAGCTTTATAAAAGATTTTACAAGTTAATTATTGTTTCTAAGGAAGATACAAAGGCAGAAAGAGGGGAGAGAAAGAAGTGACAGTGCTGGTCAAGAACACATGGAGAGAGGGGTGCAGAGAGGGCAAAGGCAAGAGCAGACAAGGTCAAGAGAGAGAGAAGAGGGGGAAGGGGAGTGGGATGGGGAGAGAGGGGGAGAGTGGGAGAGGGGGGGAGGGGGAGAGGGGGAGA
>NC_034593.1:21090944-21120854 GCF_900095145.1 Mus pahari | reverse complement strand
GGGGGAGAGGGAGAGGGAGAGGGAGAGGGAGGGGGAGAGGGAGAGAGAGAGGGAGAGAGGGAGAGGCTAACCTATTTCTTAACTCAAATTTCCCAATTCTCAAATGAAACAAAAGTCTCTATAATGGACAGTTTTCTCCAGTTTTGTCAAGATGGGTCTGGCGTATTTAAAACTGAGCATCATTGGTCATTTTCTAGATCTGGCGGCAGCCTGAACGCAAGCATTTCCCTTGAATTGTTAACTGGTCTGGAGAAAGGTGCTGGATTAGATAAGCTCTGCCACTGTTCAACGAAACATCCGGGCCCTCACACATGCCAAACGTGTACATAGAACTATAAATCTAGCCAGTCCTTTACCTTTGAATTTGAGGTATGGTCTTACTAAGTTGCACAGTCTGGCATTGAATGTGAGGTCTTCCTGGATTGGCTTCTTGAATAGCTGATATTATAGGCCCATACCACCATGCTGAGTTATGGTGGTATGTTAATAGAAGGTTTATGAAAATACGCTTTCTCTTGCTAATGCAGATTATTCTCAATGACATGTAATCAGTTAAAAGATATTTTTAAGTTAAGGTAAGGTGGGAAATGCGAATGAAAGAAATAAAAGAACATTCCTTGGATATCATAACCATTTCCATACTGGACAAAAAGAGAATATGCTCTTCCTCTGAGATATGAACACTCAGAAGACATAATCTGATTAATTGTCACCTGAGTCAATGAGATACAAATCTATTAATTTTTCTCTCTGATGGCATGCCCCCTTTCAAGAACCACTTTTACCATCGAACAGAGTCTAAATTACATCCTCCATGATTGTGTTGTTTATTCAGATACAGATAAGAATTATTTGGATATCTTTGGAGCATACTGGTAACCTGGTCCCAACTGCAGAAATTCTGTTTTTAGTTGAATCACCACTTCCAGAAATAAACAAAAACAAGATTTCACCAGATTTTTTATTATTAAAAGTCATTTTGCTATCAGTGGAGGAGATGGATTGGAGAGAGTCATATGTGGAAAGTGGTGAGCCCAGAAAGCAGGCTGGAATGACACACAGACAAGAGCTAGCAGAAGTCTGTGCTCACAGTTCCTAGTCGCTGGCAATTCTGTGCAGAATCATGTTGTCAGAGCTTGTGTGATTGCTTCCCTTACCTTAGTGAGTCTCCTTTGTTGCCTTGTTGTAAGAAACACACACCCAGGATGTACCTACTCATACAACACTCTCTGTATGTTGGTCCTCTGTATGATTTCCAGCCTCATCCCCAGGCAATGAAGTGAACACCCCAGCTATTGGAAACTACGTGTCTTCCGTCAGTAGTCTTGGTGGATTCATTTATAGGCTAATTCATCTCAAGAGAATTTTGCCATTTCTAACAAACATGCTTACCATTTGCACTCCTCTTGTGCAGGCAGATTCATCAATGGACAGAATAGTTGTTTGTCCCTACAAAAGGACATCCCACTTTCTGCTGTTTGTAGAGAAAATAACATAGGCCCTATGAGATGTGGGATGGCTAGAGCTAACCCATGCCCTGATGTTCTTTAAGTTTTTTTGAAAAGGCATTGGCAACGGTAGGTGGTGATCTGGTTTTTGCAGTCACTCGAACTGTCCATTTTAATTGTGTCAACTCCTGACTGGGCAGCCGTTCCACCAGCACCCATAATCATAGCTACATCTTCTCCATCACTCGTGGTGAAAAGCCAGTGCAGGTGGCTGGGACTAAATCCACTCAGATTGATCTGCACTTAATGGCATCAAGTCAAGGAATATTATCAGTCAGGTTCAGTCTTCTGACTTAACAAGTTGGAAAAACTATATACTTTTCGCGCTTGATTTTTACATGTTATAACCTAAATATACAAATATGCATGAATAGTAATACCAGTAAATTAAATATATTAGTATGAGGTGTGCACTTAACAAAAGAATTGACATTTTTGTTTTCGTTAGTGTTTGTGTCTTTCGGGACAGTTGACAGGGCAAACGTGTATGTAAATATTTTAGGCTTTTCAGTAGATAATATGGTCTCAGATCATTGAATTTAGCCTACTTGGTGCACAATAACATATAGTATAATAATATCAAATATAGATTGAAACAATGAAGCATAGGAGGACAGAAGGACGAGGATTAAGGACAAAAGCGGGGCAGATTATCCTTGAAATTCATTAGTTTCTATGTTGTTTTTAGTATCGCTCTTGTCCATTATATTTGCTTCCTGCTTTATTTTTTGATGTATTGGGAAAGTGAAGGGACAGACTATTCTAATGTGCCAGTATTATGAGTCAAACAAGACAAAACAATCCCAATATGGTAACATAAAAACTCATTTGAAATGTATTAGCTGAAATTAAGATTGAGGTTTAATTATTTTAAATTTCATTAATTTGAAGCTTTTATTAGATGTACACTCTATAATGCAAGATTCTTGTAATTTGATTAAAGATTATCATAAGAAATATTTTTATAACAAAATGTGGTTGCTTAATTAAACCAATTTGTATCGAAGATTAAGCTAAGTGTAAGGAGATGCTGATGGTTCTACTGCAGTTGAGAACAGGGATAAACCAGCTCTTTAGGGAACTTGAGAGAAGCTGTACTCTGAGGCAACTGAGAAGGGTCACAGAAAATAACATTTTCTAAAACAGACGATGGTTCAAACAATCTTACATGAATTCTGGAATCTAGGACGGTTCTCGCCAGCATCTCTTGTTTATGTTATTAGCTATTTAGCTTAATTGAAGTAGTCACTCTTAAACTAAATTCCTCCAGTCCCTCAAAAATGGACATCAGAGAGGATGTAAAGGGCGTTCACTGGACCCAACAGGAGACTTGTGTTCACAGCACAAGGCCCAGATCTGCTATGCTGCCATCTCTCTGCATCAGCTCTGTCCACAGGAAAAGTGGGAATGAGCAGCTTTTTACAAAGGGTTCGTACAGTGAGGGAAAGGGCGCAGATGCAGTGTTTGATCTAGCACTCCCAGATTGCGCACAGTGTTTTTCTGGACTTGCTATTTACTCTGAACCCCCGTGAGAAGCAGTTCCAGAAGCTCAGTTAATGTCAAGATCAGTAAACTTCAGACTCTAGAATCCTGTGTGCAAGCCAGAGCCAGCGTGAATATCCAGGACTTTTTCCCACAGTACCTTACAGATAATTGATATTAGCTCCCAGAACCCATGTCCAAGTCTTCTTAGTGGACTAAATTAGGTTAACAGACTTAGACCTGGAATCTTGAAACTAATTTAAATCCCCTTCCGGCTTTATCATCATTTTCTTGCAGTCCTGTTCATTTCTGGCGCCAACATCACTCTCCTCTTGGAGAAACTGCACGGTAGAGTTTAATAGTTTTCCTTTTCTCTTGGTCATTTGTTCATATTCTCTAGTTGGCCCCAGGCAATGTTATTTTTACTCTATCCTTGGCTGCTTGACTATCTTTTTTGTTCAGAAAATATCAGCGAAAATCTCATTTTCATCAACATCTTTTACAAACATCAGCCAATTCAGCATCTCTAAGTAATGGTTCTCTTATGTGCTTTGTATTTTACTTCTCTGGCTATTTCTTTAAGGACATAATTTCAAAGACCAAGTTATGAGAGAATTGCCAGTGCAGTTTTTCTGATTTCTCTAGATGTCCTTTATTATTTTTACACCGTATTCCAATACCTGTGCAATAGTGTATAAAACCTTTTAACTTGTTTCTTACCATTCAAGCTACACTGTCCAGTAAGTCCTTGTTCTATGGGACTATTTGACTTCTTAAAATGGAATTAGTCCCACTTTAGATATCATAGAATTTTACGTATTATACACTAAAGATATTATGGCAAATGTTTCAAAATGTTAATATGGTTTGACTCTGATAACAAGTTAAAAATAGATATATTTTTATCTTTATTTTCATAAACACACACATACGCACACAGACACACAAGTCTATTGTTCTGGAAAAATTATAGTTAAGCCTGAGGCACACATGATAATTTTGTGGGAAGTATTGATTATACCAAGAACAAGGTGTGCTTGTGTTGTGGGAAATATTAACAAAGAATCCACGTTATTGCCCGTATGGCGTCAGAGGGCTGGCCCACCAGGGCTCTGGCAGACAATGGTCGTCACCATGTTCTCACCTGGTGGAGACTCTGACTCAGAGCTCCGAAATGTCTCCACCCACCTCGCTAAGTTCCCACTGGCGGGTCACTACCATGCTTCCAAACTCTCACGGCCTTTTGTGGTGCACATCTGGCAAACCCACACTTTGCCGCCATACCTTTCTCTCTTGAACCCAGTCTAGCCACAGCGTGAAGGAAAACTCCACACAAACTTAGTTCAGAATCGATCGTAACTCAATCGCTGGGGGCAACAACTAGCATCCTAATCTTGTAAGCCATATGAATTCTAAATCCTCCGGAGGCGAATCCCGTTGAATTCACCATCTAAAACCAGGAGATACTAGCAGCTACAACGTGTCTTCTCCTTCTCCAGGTCCAAAAGCTCCCATCTCTCTCCTGCCTACCCTCTTCCCCTCTCCAACCTGGAAGTCCCGCCTACTTGCCCAGTGATTGGTTCTTTTATTCATTAGGGGATGGTTCACAAGAAGGCACCTGAGTAAGTTCCTCCTTCCTTGCTCCAGACAACCTACCCTGAGAAAGCAGAATTAACATAAAAATACAAGCAGCACCAGGGCCATCCACATCATGTTTGTTTATGGGTATTCTGACTGAAGGTAGTAGTACTAGTGTGGCTGGTACCAGAGGAAGGTATCAGATCTGCAGACAGATGATTGTGTGTCTCCAAGAGGGTTCTGAGAGTGTTACCCAGGTCCTCTCCAAAAACAACCAGTACTCTTAAGCACCTTGCAGTTTTCCAGCCCTGTATTTCCATAGTAGTTTAAATATTTCAATTAAGTGTATGAGTTTCTTGTTCCTGGTGGAAACAAAGTGGCTACAAATGTAATGACTTAAGGCAAACTTTTATTCTCTTACAGTTTGGGGAAACAGAAGCCTGTAATAGGCTGTTCAAGGCCGGCTGCTCCTTTCAAAGAATCCTCAGATTGTCAGAAAGTGCCTCTGCACTGACTCTGTCCGCTTTCTGGATCACCTCAAGGGACAGGAGGCATATGGAAGTTTCTCTCCTTTCTGTTGCTTCCATTATTCTTCCTAGCTCTGATCTATGTTCCTCTAATACACATCTGTGATTACACTGGACTCAGCCAGAAAATTGAGTTGCTTCTTCTAGTCTTAAGACCCCTCATTAAGGCCGGGCGTGGTGGCACACGCCTTTAATCCCAGCCCTTGGGAGGCAGAGGCAGGCAGATTTCTGAGTTCGAGGGCAGCCTGGTCTACAAAGTGAGTTCCAGGACAGCCAGGGCTATACAGAGAAATCCTGTCTCGAAAAACAAACAAACAAACAAACAACCCTCCTGAAATCATATTCACAAAGTTCTTTGCTGTGCAGAGTAACATTCACCAAGAGGTTCAAATCTAAACGTTCCCAGTGGTGCATGGGTAGTTTACATGTTTCATGTTACTCATGTTTATATTTGTTTGTTGTTTATGATTTAAATTTTAGTTATGTCAAATATGTTAATAACAATTTAACTAGCTTGTTAATAGCTTGAGACAAAGAAAAAGACAAAAGTCTGAAGCAGTATGGCACAAAAACTCATTTATTGATAACACTGACAGAGACCTCATGCTGGCCTTAGTTCGGCCATTTCTGTCCTTATCTTTCCCTGTGTGGTAAATGGAAATCTGTGGAGTACACAGAAGCACCCCAGAGCTCCTCCTCATTGAGCTGCCATTGAAACATACTGTGAGTGTTTAATGACTTGTGTGGGCTTTGAGGGAATGAGTTGCTACTCTGAGCTGTCTTCTTGTGGACTCTAGTCGTAGGAGTGATGAAGAAGTAGAGTGTGAAAGACCAATAAGCCAGGAGTGGTTCTTTCACACCATCGTATAGCAAAGAGACTTCTTAGTAACAAGTAATTATCTATTTTAGTATTCTGTCAACATTGCTAATTTATAAGAAATCCTCGAACTCTGTTAATATGACTTTTTTGCATAATACACATAAGCAAAAACTTTGAAAACGTACTGTTTCCTTCTTTCCTTTGTCCATTCCTTCAAGCACAATTCAGAAATAAGGAGCTCAGATGACAGCTTCAATATAAAAACACAGTATCTTAGCTTGAGGGGCCCTATAGGAGGCTTTGGAATTGTTTGCAGAAAAAAAACATCAGCAACACTCAGACTATTTCGTCTAAAGAGCATAAACTTTAGCATGGACAGTTCAGAGACTGAGCTTTGTCTGCACTGAATGTCATATGGTTTTGCAATTCTATTTCATGACATTATTTTATTTGTTTGTTTCCCAGTTGTTAGATACTATTTTATTCATATGTAGGCAAAAGACTGACATTAGGCTCAAATTGAAAAGGTTTTCCAAAAATCTATTTCTTGGTAACATGTCTGATATTCTGTAATCTGTTGCAAATAATTAAAAAATTATTACTTAACTAGTAATTGTATATTCCAAGACAGGCAGAGATTCAAAAATAACAGAATTAAGAAGTGGAAATCTGCTCATTAGGTGCACTTTATAGACTTCTGTTACATATATTTGGAAATTGCAGAACTAAGTATTTCAAGACAGGTAGACGATGCTTATTAAATTACATATCGAATAAGAATGAGGGTTTAGAGTAGTGTTTTTTGTTTTCTTTTGTTTTGGTTTTGGTTTTGTTTGTTTGTTTTGTTTTGTTTTTTGAGACAGGGTTTCTCTGTATAGCCCTGGCTGTCCTGGAGCTCACTTTGTAGACCAGGCTGGCCTCGAACTCAGAAATCCACCTGCCCCTGCCTCCCGAGTGCTGGGATTAAAGGCGTGCGCCACCACACCCAGCTGAGTAGTGTTGTTTTTAATTAGCATAGAATTCTATGCAGAAGAGGAAGACTACACATTCCTTGTCTGTGAGAAGAAGTATCCATCTACAATGTACCTTGATGTTTATTACCAGCTTCATACAGAAATTAATTCTCACAGGACTTGCTTCTAGGTCAAAATTCAAAGGTTTTTGCTGACATTGGAAAGATAAATTTATTAATATTTTATGAACACCCTAATGGGTGATATTTGGTGGGATGTCATTCAAAGGTTATACTTAAGATGGTTTTCTATAATTTAACTTATTCTAGATTTTGAAACAATGATTTAGGTCTTTCATGTATAAAGAAGTATATCGAGAAGATTAGGCTGACGAAATGTCTCAGTGGGTAAGGTATTTTTATTTACTCAGAATGGAGAGAGAGGGAGGGAGGGAGGGAGAGAGAGAGAGAGAGAGAGCGAGAGAGAGAGCATGCTTGCAACCAATTCAAGGTGTGTGACAGACCCTGTGTCAAAATAAGGGAGATGGCATTCCTGAAGGCTGAGGGTTGAGTCATGGGACTGTACTCTTAGATCCTCATGCATGTTTATCCACATGTGAACACACACACACTTGTATGCACATATAATTACAGGTCATGATCTAAGATTCAGTGTTAAACATTCTATTTCATGAATAGTATATAAAAACAAACACTAAAAACAGTGAATTGCCCCACAAAGATATAACATTAAATTTAGTTATTATCAGCTAAAATCTCTAAAGATGAATATCTATACGTCTAAAAGTAAGGGTTATCACATAATACTAGTACAAATTATAAATATTTAAATTATAAATCTTTCAAAGGTCAACATAATAAAGCCTTAATTGGTAACACAGTGGCACCAATATTTGTAGCATTTTCAAATTAGTCATAAAGATTATCAAACTTGTTTACAAAGATCCAGATAGATTTCCAGCTTTTCCCAACTTCAGAGTACTTTAAAAATATGTTTCATCCAGGAAGGGAAAGTTCACACTGGATCACTTCTCTGCATTTGTGTCAAGCACCTGAGCTACAGAATGAGACGCTGCCCCCGAAAACAACAGTAGCAACAATAACAATAACAACAGTAACACCACACACACACACACACACACACATACACACACACACACACACACCTTGCCCTCTTAAACAACCTTGATGTAGTGATCTTATCCTAAAATATCTAGGTTTCGTCATTATGCCTTGGTTTGCATTAGCTGTCTTCAGTGGTGAAACTTAGAGATGCATCTGGTATATTTAGCATCTAAGCAGGTGTGTTCTCTCAGTGCTTACCTTAAACATTCCGCATCAGTCAAGTGTTTAAAGTAGTCTTTCCTAATTAAGCAGGATCATGTGCTGTGCACAGCTACCAGTAGAAGGAGCTGGGCTGTAAGCAGCCATGTCTGCTCCAGTTGCATTGTTGCACTGATTTTTATTTTACATCTTTTATAATTCAAGAATGCCACTCCTTTAGATTCAAGTCTCAAACACATAGTAGTAGTAGTAGTTGTTGTTGTTGTTGTTAGTATACAACAGAGGAATTTTAAAGAAAGGCAGTGGAATGTTTTTCCTCTAGATGACTTCAGAAACTGTTTTTTTCCATGTAGATGCTATTTTCCTTTCTTACAGTGAGAACACTATCCTAAAACGTTTGGTAGTGGTTAGAGCTTAAGCCATCTGACCTGATCATAAGTTATTGAGGATCTCTCAGGATTTGGAGGGAGTGGTGAAGGATAGGGTCAAATTATATTGGATGAAAATTTTCAAAAAATAAGTGTCATTTACACTAATTTGCAAGAATACCCATTTTGATTCTTTTCAGCGTAGCTCCTTCATATTAAAAACAACAGTAAAATGATGTCATCTCTTTTTTTAGTAACACCTTGTTATTCATTTCCTCACATGAACCACTTGGCACTAATCAATCGACAATGACTTTTTTGTTAGGTGCAGAAATGAAAGTTGAACGTGTCATCTTATCCCAGGTTTTCCCATGGCTGATAGTATAGAGGCATAGTCCAATTTGGGTTGCCACAGCACTCGGGTCAGCTCGTTTTGGCTTGTCTTCCCCACTAGACATCATCCTCATTCTTTGCTTTTCTCCTCTATTACTTTCCCTTTCTGAAGAGATTAGCAATCCATCCAAGGCAGATATTAATTATTTTTATACAGCAGTTGGCATCCTTGTTTGATCTATGAACTCACTCATTCACTAAACATTTGTTTCATAATGGATACTAAATCATGTGCATTTCTGTCTGCTTCTTAGAGACCTGTAGTCATGTGTACTTTCCTTTGTTGGCCTTCTTTTCTGTGCTCTGCAGCTTCCTCCCACTTTTCCTGTCTCATATTTTCTGTCACAGACCAAGCCTTCAGTCAGTTTAGTACCAATTCTAACCCTTGTTTGGCATAGATAACACAATGTTGCTAAAAAAAAAAAAAAAAAAAAAAAAAAAAAAAAAAAAAAAAAAAAAAAAAAAAAAAGTTCAACTATCTATTTACACCCAATAATTCAATGGTCAAGTCCTACTTAGGATTTGTGGTGTCAGCCTTTTCAAAGTGACTGCTCTTGGGATGTTATTAGGGTTACTTCCAGAATGCAAGAAGGTTTTGATAAGCTGTTGCTCAAAAAAATGTATCAGTCTCTTCAGCTTTTATAACCATTGCGTGTCCTTCCTCCTCCCTGCCTGTTCTGTTGTCACCTCATTCACTGTTTAATCATCCCAAAAATGCTTTGGTTATTTCCAAGAAAGTCTGAATGGTGGAAGTTGATTGCTTACCAACAAAAACATCTTTCTCCAGCCCAGCCCGAGGAGAGGGTATGCATCACACGCTGCTTGTCATACCTGAAAAACTAGCTTTATAAATGTTGTCTAATATTTAGTGTCTTCTCTTTGGGTGGGCGCATATAATGCCAAGTGACTTTGAAATGAAATTTTCATTTCTTTTTTTGTCATATGGACAAATATTCTGTTTGAATTCATATATAGATTCGAAATGTTCTGGTAGCAAGTTTTGTGTTGGAGTTTTGCTTGTGGTTTCTCTGGCCTTGGAAGTTTTGCTTGTGGTTTCTCTGGCCTTGGTAGTTTCTCCTTAAGTGGTGAGACACAGCATGACTCATTGATCGTCCCTCCCACCATTCCAGAGGCCCTAATAGTGTTCATGCGATCAAAGGAAAATGAAAGAATGTTCGAGTTACGTGTTAATCTGCTTCTCCATTTTAACCATGTTTTCACCTGATTTTGATGGTGAATTTTGCTTGATATCCGAAAACTCTATTATTCATTGTAGAAACAAATCACTCTGGATCCATTTCTACTTCCTAGAAATGTAAAACTGTGTGACTTGGAAAATTTCTCCATAGAGAGAATTAATAAAATTCTGATGTCTCTGATGGAATTATCACCATCCCTGATTTCCAGCCATACTCTCGAGCCACAGTAGCAAAAACTGTATGATAGCAGCAGAAAAAACAGACAGCTTGGTCAGTGGAGTTGATCTGGATACCCAGACATAGATTCACACTCCTATGAATGCCTGGGTTTTGATAAAGAAGGCAGAAATATGCACTGAAAGAAAGAAAGCATTTTAAACAAATGGTGCATCAAACTGGATCCCTCATAGAAGAACAAAGTAGCCAGGCAGTGGTGGCACACGCCTGCAGTACCAACACTTGGGAGGCAGAGGCAGGCGGATTTCTGAGTTCAAGGCCAGCCTGGTCTACAGAGTGAGTTCCAGGACAGCCTGGACTGCACAGAGAAACCCTGTCTCGAAAAACAAACAACAAAAAAACAACAACAAAAAAAAGAGGAAGAAGAAGAACAAAATAAATCCATTTATACCCTGTACAACACTCAAGTACTAGTGGATCAAAGACCTGAACATAAAACCAGATACACTGAACCTGATAGAAGAGAAAGTGAGGAACTTCCTTGAACACGCTGGCACAAAAGACAAGTTTCTGAACAGAACAGCTATGGCACAGACACTAATATCAACAATTAATAAATGGGACATCATAAAACTGAAAATCTTCTGTAAGGCAAGAACACTGTCAATAGGACAAAGAGGCAGCCTACAGAATGGGAAATGATTTGCATCAATCCACATCTGATAGAGGTCTAATATCTAAAATACGTAAATATCTCAAGAAACTCAATAATAAAAAAGAAATAATCCAAATTTTAAAATTGGGTACAGATCTAAACAGAGAATTCTCATCAGAGAAATATTAAATGGCCAAAAACACTTAAAGAAATGTTCAACATCCTTAGCCATCAGGGAAATGGAAATAAAAACTACTTCGAGATTTCATCATACACCTGTCAGAATGGCTAAGTCAATAGTATAAATGACAGCTCATGCTGGCGAGGAAGTGGAGCAAGGGGACGCCTTCATTGCTGTTGTAAGTGTTAACTTGTACGTCCACCATAAAAATCAATATTGGGTGTCCCTCAGAAAACTTGGAATCAATCTATCCCAAGACCCTGCTATATGGCTCTGGGGCATGTAACCAAAGAATGCTCCAAATTACCACAAGGACATTTATTCAACAGTGTTCATAGTGGCTTTACTCATTATGGCTAGAAAACTGATAACAGACAAGATTTCCTTCAACTAAAGAATGCATTCAGAAAATGTAGCACATTCTCACAGTGAAGTGTTACTTTGTTGTTTTGTTTTGTTTTGTTTTGTTTTTTAAGTGACATCCTGAAGTTTGCAGGTAAATGGATACTGCGAGAAGGTCATCCTGAGTGAGAGGACCCAGAAATACAAATATAGTGCATGTTCGTATGTGGATATTTTACTAAGTTAAGTAAATCATAATCAGGCTACAATCCACAGACTCAGAGAGGTTAGGAGAAAATGAGGGCTCAGAGGAGGGGGTGTATGGATCACCCTAGGAAGGGGAAATAGAATAGATTCCGCAGGTGGACTAGGGGTTGGTAGGGGTGGGAACAGGAGGGATCAGCGTGGAGAGCATGGGGAGAGAGAGTCCAGCAGGAGACAGCTAGGATTCAGGGCCATTGGAGTCGGGGGCACAATGTGGAAACAGTGCGGTGGAATTTTTTTTTTTTTTTTTTTTTTTTTTTTTTTTTTTTTTGCAATCTATAATGTGATTCTTTTCAGTACTCCTAGTAAGAAAAGATAAGGAGTCTTAACTGGCCCAGGCTGATGCTAGGACAGAAGGTCATTCTCTGAAAACTGATGGCAAGGCCCCATTGTCAATAACAGCATCCATACAACTCATTGAACACAGAGAGGTTGAGCTGGTGCCTTCATCGGACTTTTATTCATGCATTATAATCTCTGGCACAAGAAGGTACTCTGCAAGCTACAGAAAGAGAAACCTGAACATCAACATAGCCATCATCCTACGATCTGTCCTGCCTGAAAGATGTGCTGGGACAATGGTGGCACAGAATTTGTGGGAACTGTCAACCAATGTTTTGACTTAAGGCTCACACCAGCAGAAGGAACCCATGCCCTGTACTGCCAGGGGATGGCCAGAAACTAGATATTGGATAGTCCAGAGACCGAGGATAGAACCAAACAGAACTGACCAAATAAAATAATTAAATTAATTAATTAAAATGAATAAATAAAACGATTTCTAGTGGTACTCTTCTATATTCACAGATCAGTATCTCGTCTAGTAGTCATCAAATAGGCTTCCTCTGGTTCCTCTGTCAGTAGATTAGAGCCGATGACAAATACAGCCAGACATTTTTCGGGGAGGGGGGGGAGAAAAGGGGGTAGGTAGGTCTAAATTGGAGGTCTCTATCATATCCCTCCTCTGGGAGATCAGGGAACTCTGGAAGTGGGAGAGGAGAGGTTATAGGCATCAGAGGGGTGGGAGAACTAAGGAGAGCACTGCCCACCAAAACAGCTAAGCATTTCTCACAGGGGCTCATAGAGATTCAAGTAGTAAGCAGGGACCTGCTGGGTCTTTGTAAGTATTAAAGCCCTTAGCATGGTGGCTTTGTGGAAGTTCAAAGGAGAGCAGGCATATCTCTGATTCTTTGCCTTCTATTTGGATGCCTTGTGGAGCCTGGATATGAAGACCTTCATCTTGTCTTACTGTATCCTGCACTTGTTGTTTCTTCTCTTTTCTGAAGAGAAAGCGATGTAGCTGGAGTGGATCTGGGGTAGAGGACAGGTCGGGGAGAACTCAGAGGAGTGGAGGGAGGGGAAAATGTCGTTAGGATGTATTTAGAAGAATTGTAGGAAAGAATTTATTTTTCAGTAAAAAAAAAATTTTGAGTTTTTACATTTTTAAAATATCTGCATGGACTTACGTTTTATGCCCGTATTTTTTTTCACTAAATGAAACTGATTCTCTTAACTTGAACTCAAAAGTCATTAAGTTGTTTCCCTTTGAAAGCTTTAACTTATAATTAAAAAATATATAATTCTATAAGGGTTCACAGAAAGCATCTAGTCTAAGTATTTTATATTAATGAAATATTTCAGGTATAGAATTAGTTTATATGAAAGAGTAGTTCAAGATACAGCATGGGAAATAAAGTACTATGGATTCAGGTGATGATATTCAGGATGCTGGTGAAAATTCATTAACTCAATCCTTCCCAGAGGAAATCTTGGCACTGAATTTTGCTTATTCTATTACTCAAGTAATACACTGGGGCTACATACTTATGGTCCCCAAATTAATAGACCCACTATTTTCACATACTTTCAAGATTCACTTATATTTATTTCTTATGTGTATGAGTTTGAGTGTTTATCTGCATGTATGTATGTACTCTATATGTGTGACTAGTGCCAATGAAGTCCAAAAACAAAGGCACCAGATCTCTGAAATTACTGATGTGTGTGAGCTGTCATGTGAGTTTTGAGAATCGAACCCAACTTCATTGAAGGAGCAGCAAATGATGCTAACCAATAAGTCATCACTCTAGTATCATTATATTTAATATATAGATTTAGTAATTAATATCCATCAGACATCTTAGGCAATAGCCAATATTGTTGTCTATGTAATATATTTGAGATTTATCCATGACAACTCAAGTATATAAGAGACTTTCATTTATCTCTATTATACTTCTATTATAGCATGCAAATATTCTATTGACTCAGAAGTTGTTAGAATTTAGTTTTTTTAAGGCCATCCTGCAATGACTATGTCTAAGAACGGGAAGATAATTTTGTAGGCTGTGAGTTTATCCAGCAAATTTTTTTTAGGTACTTTCTGAACTCTCTGAACCTTCACCCATTCTATTCCCCATTGTTTCTTCACATCTTCATCACTATGTAGGACCACTAGATTTGTGATTTTAGTCAATTTCATGACTATGAAGTGTGATCTTATTAGCATCGTGCTGTGAATTTCTCTGAAGACCAGAGGTCTTCTCAGATTCTAATTGGCCCATGTGACTTGCAAGAGAATTTTTGTCTGCCTGGTGTGTTTTTACTTTATTGTTTAAAATATGCTGATGAGAAATATAAAACTACCTTTGGGCTCATTTACTTTTGTCCTTTATGCTATCTTGAATAGGTATTCAGGTATGATAAGAAGTTAGAAATCTATTTTTTTCATATGCATGAGACTGTGTCTGAATAATTCATATGCTTTTATTATTTTCTAATGGCACTTGGTATTTATCCAGTTTTCATAAATGTATGCAAAGATTTCTGGGATTTCTTATCTATTCCTCTGAACTAGGTTCTATGACTAAACCTTAACTGCAGCCATCTGGATTAAATCTTAATAGTTCAGATAGAAACTCCATGAATTCTGCTCCTTCAGTTTTATTTTTTACTCTTTTAAGCAGGTTTTTTTTTGTCCTTTGCTTTTGCATACATATTTCAGAACTAACTTTTCAAGTTCTGTCAATAATGCGTGGTCATATTTAATAATAATTTTATTTGTATTATAGATTAGTTTATGATATTGAATCTTCCATCTAGGAGCATATGCATTTGTTGATTTATTTTTGAATTTTAATAGATAAATTAACCATAGGCAAAGTTACTGCTCAAAGTCACATAGCCAATTAACAGCAAAGCTAGTGGTAGGAGAAATGTCTCCTGACTCTTTAACAGTTCATACACTTAAAGGCTTAATTATTTAGTCAGTTAAGAAAAATTTTCCAGTTTTTGCAGCTACAGAACCCATCAGCATGAAAGAGAATCCAACTTCTGTATTTTTACTAGGCCCTTGATAATCAAAGTGTTCTCAGAGGGCTTGTTAAAATTGGAGAATCTCAGTCCTAAAGACCTAGAATCTTCATTTTAAAAAAGATTGCTGGCTTATTGATAGACACTGTTTGTGAGACTATGCGGAATACTGCTTTGCCAGAGAGGCCTGAAATTTACAGCATTGATTCCCTTCTTTGGAATCTCTCAGAACTCCTGGTGCTGATGCAGAGGCCGCTGAACTCTAAAGGTTTCAAGAAAAGCATCCTGGAGACCTGGGTCATGATGGTTAGGTGTTGCCCTTTCTGCGCTCAGAAACATTGTGCCTGCTTTGCTGAACAGTTTTATATATATATATATATAAAATCCAAAATAATGGGTTGGAGAAATGGCTTCACAATGAGGGTGCTTACTGCTTTTATAGATAACCCAAATTTTAGTATGCTTGCTGGATGGCTCCCAGAAGCCGCTGTCTCCTGCTCTGGGGCATCCATGACTTCTCCTGCCCTCCTTAGGCATCTGCACACACAGGGTGCATGCACATAGCTGCATGCACATATATGAGTAAAATGATAAGCACACACACATATTCCAAATAAATCTCCTTCCAAAAATGAGAACTGGCAGGATTGCTCAGTGGGTAAAAATGTTCCCCAGGGTCCATGAAATAGAGGGAGCTGAACAGACTCCTGAAAGTTATACTCTGACTTCCATACATCGGTTGTGGCATATGTGTGCTTGCACATGCAACTTTCTGCATGCATATACACACAGATAAAAAATAGATTTAATTGAAGATATTTTAAAATCCCCAAAGATAAAATATTATCTAGATAATCCTTTATTATATTTATTCAAAGGAAACACAAGGTTAAATGGTTTTCTGAAACAATACATTTCAGGAAGAACAGGACTTTTGGGGTGAGTGTGTGTGTGTGTGTGTGTGTGTTTACACACACATGCGCGCGTGTGCTCATGACCACGCGTGCATACTAACTGCTAACTATGGGTGTTTAGAAAACAAATATATTTCCTTGAGATCACAGTGCTTCCCTAAGTTGACATATTAGCTATTAAATGTTATTGGGGGAAAACTTTAAATGTCGAAGAGTCAGAAACACAGACCTTCAGCTTTCCAGTAAAAGGCAAAACCCATCCTACCTGTTTAGTAAACAGCTTCATTTTACTAATAGTGATTGGAGTTCAGCACCCTGGTTACTATAACAGCAAGTTATTCCTAGATGCCAGAGGACCAAGGAAGGGGTGGAAAAGGTGAAGAGGGGATGGAGGAAAAAAGTGAGTTCGCTGCAATATCGCCGCGAGCCACTAGGGGTACCTTTGTATCATTTTTCATTCTGCACCGATTTGGAGTAGAAACCTGTATTAGGGGAAAACCAGGGTCCTCGGCATTTTTTTCTTTTCTTTCTTTCTTTCTTTTTTTCTTTTGCGAGCAGTGCACCCAGAATCCAAAAAGATTTTTAAAAAATTTTAAAAGGGAAGGAAGGAAAGAAGAAAAGGAAAGGAAAGAAAGAAACCACAGCCCTTCGGTAACCCGGATAGGGCTACGAAATCGTTCTACTGGACACCAGCACTGGGGATTCATTTTTGAGGTCAATTTCCAATCGAGATAAATCTATTGGATTAGTAGGATTATCTGATCGCAGCTCAAAGAAGTAACGTTGTTTGATCGTTTGTATTTCTTGCCTGATGGTAGGAATTACACGGATGCGGCTTTGGTTCTCCAGGATTCTGGATCGTGGCAGCATCTGGAGAGAAAAAAAGCATCAATCCACACGTTTAGGAAGTGTCCGTGGGTGAATAACGAGGGAGGGGGAGGTGGATCTGGGGTTGCGGCTGCTTAAAGAAAAAAAAATAAATAAATAAAGGAAGCATCTTGAATTCTGAAACAAGAATTACCCAGTTCCAGAGGTTGAAAAGAAAGCATCTGCAAACTGGTAAATACTTTGACCGTTTTGGCTTGAATTTGACGGGGAAGTGTTGGTAAAACTGTCTCCTTGAATAATGCAAAGAGGACTGGGGGAAGATGAGGGGGCTCCCTCGGTGGACGTGTCTTCCTGAGGGTAAGTTTGTGCCTCTTTCCTCGGGAGAGGGCTGCGGGTTTGGGTATCACTGTGCAGGAGGGGTTGCGGACGCGGCGGCGCCGGAGAAATGGGGCGAGCAGGCTGGAAGCCCACCTCGCGCATCTCCCAGGCATCGCGACCTCTCCGCTCGCACCTAGCTTCAAAACCTGGGTTTTGTGGCGTCAGTGGGGAAACCAAGCAGCCTTCTGCCTCTCAACTTTGCCTTGAAGAAAAAAAAAAAAAAAAAAAAAATCTCTCAGTAAGGGGATCCCTCTTGGACCAGGCGATTTTTCTCTTAGCGATACTTTAAGGATAGGAGGCAGCCAGTGCTTTAGAAAATCTCGCTTGGGGGTTGGGGGAGAGCTCCGGTCTTCATTGTGCTGCCTCGGCCCAGTTTCCCAGGCTGTCTAAGCTTCTTGGGGGAATGCTGGGGATGCAGTCAGCAAGAGGATGGCCTTATTCATAAGCTCCGATGTTCCCACCCTCTGTTTCTTTCTGCCTTTCCCCACCACCTCCTCTTTTCGGCCGGGCACTAAAGGGTTACAGTCGCTGCATCTAATCCTGGAGAAAGAAGTAGGATTCTGTCACTCAGGTTATCTTGTGACTGCCTTTTAGGACTTTGCATAATACAGTCTGTCTTAACTTTCTTGAGTTAGATGAGCCTCTTTGCAGTATTTCCGCCCAGGGCCCAGGCTGAGTGCACCAGGCATCGGGCATCTAGCCACCTTTGGGATTTTAGCTTGCTTCCTTCTGCTCCTGACTCCTAGTTTTTCTTTCCCAGGGAGCTGTGAGTGCTTGCGTTTCTAGCGATTTTCTTGCAACTGAATTTAGGTTAAAATATTTTTTTTTCTTTCAGTTAAAGAAATTTTGTAGCTCTAAGAAAAAAAACTCCTCTGTGCTCGCAGAAGGAAATCGATTGTACCAGCGGTAATTAAAATTAATCTTTCAAATGCGTGAATATTAATTGACTAAGGGAAGTAAAAGTTGTTTTGGAATCTGAAAAGGACATTATTCTCATTGAAGTTTGAAATCCACATAGCTCCAGCACAATTATATTTACATAATAATATATAAGTATTTATGAATTGTATGGAAGTGTCTACAGATGCTTAGATGCAGGAAACTCCCTCACATCCCTTGACATTTCAGGCTCTCTAAATTGGCCTTTTCTGTTTAAGGTTGAGTACTCACTTACAAAATAGCAAGTGCTCAAATGCACTGAAATAAAATGAAGAAAGGTAATTGTCGTGATAGAAAATGTGGCATCTGGTATTATTTTAGTCTCCTAAAGCAATCATTAGACATTTTCCCAGGATTTGTGTGGATACATTGTGAAATATGTGCAGACACCTTTAGTTTTAACATTAAAGATTCTCCTGTTAAGTCTGAAGTCACCAGAGAGACAACCCTTCAATGTCATCTGAGCTCATCCCCTCCCATCCTTACTTGGACAAACTTCGAATACTTCAGATAGCAGTCTGGCTCTGATGAGAGGAACCTTACCAAACTTACCCACAACCCAGAATTTGCCCATGTGTCTTTTAAACTGAATTCTGAAGCTAGTATATGAAATTTGTATTTTAAAGATGCAATTGCCAAGTTGAAAACTTTTGTGTCCCAGGAGTTTTAAAGTGGGACCTTGGCTGCTTCTTGTTTCTGTGGGCTTGGGTTAACTCTTTGTAAAATGATAGATTCCAAGGAAGAGTTTCTACAAGCCCTTTCGTTTCCCCCAGATATTTGTGAAGCTGGCCCTGCCTCTTTTCCATGCTTCTCTCTGTCACGTGGTTTGTGTGCTTTGGAAGGCAAAGAATGGATGTTCTGTGTGTGGTGCATTCCAGCAACTGCTCCTAGCCACAGAGTCTAGGAACAGCAAATATCCAAATTATAATACAAATCATATTTACTGATAATACAAAATCAATAAAGCGTGTTGAATGATAGGTGGGTTATATTTCTCTCTTTAGGCAATTGAGAATACAATTATTGACATAAAGGCGATTAGAAATCCAAAATAAAAGATGGAGGTCCTTTTAAAGATTAACTTGCATATTCCAAAATTATTAAGGCAATGGTACTTGTCGTGACTGAGGGTCTCAGACTGATGACAAGGGTGAGTAAGTTGACATACCTCTGCAGTAGCTTGGAAATACTTTTCTATCAAGAGTAGCTGATATTTTCCAAGGCTTCATTATGTTCTTTTTGGGTGGTGAAAGAGAAAATGGGCAGCATTGACCTTCTCTTTGTATAATCTACTTGGAGGTTTGATGACGTTTCTACAGTAAATCTCTACACAAAGCTCCAATAAGCCTTGTATGAGGTAAGTCCAGGTTGACAGCCAATAGCAAAGGATGTAGCTCACAGAGAACACTTCCAAATTTATAGCCGCACCCAGCTAATGAATACAAGCTCGGCACGGGTTGACAATCAGAGAGGACCTCTTATAGGACTAGTGAGTTACTACAGGGTGCACTTGTTAAATTAAGTACATTTTGTTCTATTTTCTCCAGCACACATATGGTAATGATCTCTCAAAGGAACACAGTGTCCTCGATTGGCTCCTTTTATTTTATGTTAGAGTTTCACAAAATGTGTAATTGGGAAAAGAAGGTTAAAAGTTCACAATTAATGCTGAAAAATTGCAAATTCCATTCTTAATGTAAGTGAAAGACATAGGTATTGAATCCCCAAAAGCTATTGGTGTGCAGTGTTGATATTGCATTTCCCTGGGTATTGCTATCTTCTATATGGTCTAACTGGCCTAAATTCCAGACATTACTAATATAGTGGCTGCGGCTCTCATGGTTCTGATATGATTAACCACATTCACTGTGATCCCCCATTTTTTTTTAAAAGATGAAATTCTACCTGCTATTAAGTGAAAGTACACTAAAAGGGAGAGTTTACTTTTCTGCATGATTGAAATTCAACATACATTATCTGTAGTACAAAACGTCTCTTTTGCTGTATTGGGACCTGCAATAAAAAGCCTACTGCTACATGAATTTGAAGTTTCAATGCTTAATCTTCAAAATGTGCAAGGTCCAGGAAAATAAAGGTGGAATTAATGACTACCCTCAACAAAGGCAGAACATTCTTTTATTATTTATTATTATTAAAAGATAACTTATAATATCTTGGGAATAGCCGGTCCTTACGGCCCTGAGACTCCCAGCTGTTTCCAGGAATCGTTCTTGAATAGCAAGACATTGTTTTAAGTGTACTTAGTCTAGTGGGGATGAAAGAGTGTTGCAAGAGAGAGAAAAGGAAAGAAAATCTAAACTTATGTTCCCTTTTGGTAGCATATCTGTTGGGGTAAAAACTGCCAAGTGTAAGCTTAACTGAAGTCAGAGAAAACTAATAAATCACTCCAGGCATTTGAAATTATTAGACATTAAACTTTGGGGAGTTTTATTTGAATTCTTTTTATAGCAGTCAATATAATCTCTTCTGTGCCTATTCCCACTGCATGTAAGAGAGAAATTCTACTCAATGGAAGGACACTTTACTGCTGCCATTACTGCAGAGTTTATAGATGAGGGATGTGTCAGCATGTGAGATTCAGCCGTAATGCCTCTTTTGTGTGAAACCTTATGGGCCTTGCAGGCACTCTCTCATCCTGACACTCATAAAACGTTCAACTCTCTGTATTTATTATTTAATTTTCTTCCTATGTATAGTCATGAAACACTTCAGTGTATGGACGTGGAGCCAAACATGGCAGTCAAGTGTGAATGTGTATAATGAGTTCTAATAACACATATTCTAGGACCAGATAAAGTTTAATTACGAGAAACAAGTTAAACAGGAAATTCATTTGGGAACAAATACAAGTTAAGTTAATGTTAGAGATGTAAAATAGACAATCTCAGTGATACATCACGGCAAGCTGAGACTGGACCACCCAGATGCAGTTGTCATGGCAGGGCTTAACTTTAAGTTCTGAAGCTTTTATGCAACTTGTGAAATATATACTATTTTTAAAAATTATTTTACTTTTTCTTGGTTTGTATGGCAACATTAGCTAGTACTTAATGCTAATTCTCCTCTTCCTCTTCCTCTTCCTCTTCCTCTTCCTCTTCCTCTTCCTCCTCCTCTTCCTCCTCCTCCTCCTCCTCCTCCTCCTCCTCCTGGTCCCCAGAGCAAAACCCCGCCTCTTTCTCTCCTCACCAGCTATTGGCTGCTGTCATTTTTATTTACCAATCAGAATTAATTGGGAGCATGTGTCCCAGAAGGCACTGCAGACCCTCTCATGCAAACAGTTTGGGGGGGCACAATTAGCATTAGAATACAAACCACTATAATTTGCAAGTGAATGTCAGTTGGAGATAGCTTCTTGGTTAAGTGTGGAAGTTTCTGTCTACTTCTCCCTCTTAGCACGGGGACCCCATCTGGACTGAACCTGTGCAGGCCCTGTGCATGCTACCACAGTCTCTGTGAGTTAATATGTGCTGTGGTATAACAGAATGTCATTAGAAATAATTTTATTATTATGCTCCTTGAGCAGAACTATAGTGTTTGGTTTTCACGTAGGCCCATTATGGCCTATCTTGTCTCATGTTCTTGGCCACCAGAGCAGTGTCATGCATGGGTTCTATTGATTATCTTAATTCCTTTTTTTTTTTTTAATTTATTTTATTTATATGAGGATACTGTAGCTGTTTCCATATACACCAGAAGAGGGCATCAGATCCCTTTACAGATGGTTGTGAGCCACCATGTGGTTGCTGGGAATTGAACTCAGGACCTTTGGAAGAACAGTCAGTGCTCTTAACCACAGAACCNCTCCTCCTCCTCCTCCTCCTCCTCCTCCTCTTCCACCTCCTTTATGGCTTTTAAAAAGCTTATGAGCTTTAATTTTTTCTATTATATATTTTGACTATTCTTATTCCTCTTTCCATACTTCTCTCAAATCAAGCACACTCCAGGGTGGGTCCCATGCTGAGGAGTTAGCCCACATAAACAGACTCAGTGTTTTTCTTAGTGCTTTTATTCTTTGTTTGTTTTGTTTTGGTACTAATTCCTTTCTGAAAGGCGATAGAATGCTGTTTATTTTGCTTCTGTTCTTGTTTTTTTTATATGGACTACACTTCTCTAATGATGCAGATGACAATCACTAGATTCCCATTCCTGCCTTCCTTTTGGTGGTACTATGGGTAGTGTGCACAACAAACTGCACGTCTATCAATTTGTTTACAAAATTCATTTATTTATTTCATGGTTGAGAAAACAAATAGGCTCATCATTTTTTAATTTATTCATATTTCATCTATATCTATATATTATATTATTTATTTATCTATATTTATTTGGTGGTGATAGTAGAAGCATGACCAGAAACCAAAAGTTGTGGCATATATAAAATATTATTCAAGTATGTCTCTAAATGTAGGTTTCTTATATTTTCTCTTAGCTGAAGAACAGATAAAGTCTAAAAGCAAAGATATGAGTGTTTCTCATTAGCTACTTTTGAAAACACTTTAATACTACAATGATTACTCTTTCATATTAGTGTGTATCGTCAATTGTATGTAAGATTAGCAATACATTTTTGTTTTCTGATATACTTAATGTATTTTTAGATTTTCAGGAAAAACGATTAAGCATACAAATTGTTAGGCTTCAAACCTCAGACAAATGACTGTGCCTGTTTAACCTATCAAAGTGAATGTGGCCACCAGGTTTTACCTGCAATCCCTTAGTCCCTAACTGTTACAAGGCTTTCCTGGCTGGTATGCCTTACCCCTACCCTGAACTCCCCAGGCCAGGGGAATGAGCTGGCTGTTCTTTCAAATATATAATTCAACTATTTTGCTTGCCCCTGTGTTTTTGTATCTTTGGGCATCCTGACTGCCTCACCCCTCATTCTTCCTCTCAACTTACTTTCTTTCTTTCTTTCTTTCTTTCTTTCTTTCTTTCTTTCTTTCTTTCTTTCTTTCTTTTCACTGTTTATTCACAACTTAAAGGTAAATTAAATTTTCTTCGACAAAATCATGGTTAATTACTTTATTCTAACTTATAGAATAAATTATAAATACAAAAATGCATTGCTAATGTTACATACAATATTCACTATGCTTGCAAATTCATTTAGGGAATATCAACTTAATACAAGTCAAGTTGTGGTCATAAGTAGCCTAAAAATTCCCCTTTGGAAAACAAACTATCCCCAGAGAATCCTGAGCAATAAATATTGTTTCCTGCTTATAACATTGACCAACAGCCTGTCACGCTCTCTGCACCTGAAAGTAATACTTAAGCCACTCAATAGTTAACCTGAAAGGCATACAGGTTCACTTCAGCAGCCATTGTGTTTTGAGTCAGTGGATCTGTCATTTTTGATTTAAATCTGTATTACGTAGCTGTCCAAAACTTTACACACAAGTGACAATGTTATCTATCCTTTTCTTATCGGTAAAAACATCACCAGTTTCTTGACTTCTTCAGTTGTGCCAAGTGTCCTAATGCACATCTTCTGAGAATGCCAAAGCTCTCTGCAATTTAGAGCTGTAGTCTTTAATAATAAGATCCCTGGGTGAAACCCCTTTACATATTCAAGTGACCCCATAATATCAGTGTCCACAACCTTCACAAAGGCAAAGGTTTGGGCTTTTCCCCAGCATGTAGAGCTGCCAACTAACTATAGATTATTATTTTTTAAATAAAACATATAGTGTTTAAAATAATTTCATGCATATATATATATATATGATATATTGTGATTTTATTTACTAGTTTATTTTATAAGTTGTTTGTCATCTCTTTCCTCTGTTGGAGGCCAAGAAGACCACCTTGACTGACCGATTAAAAGGACTGGATATAGTCCAATAGATAATTAACATAATTCTAGCCTCCCTATATTTCCGTTGATGAGTCATTTCACTCACTAGCTGTCCCATTCTTTTATATGTTAGAGTAGTTCTTTTGGTGATTTATAAAACGTATTTTTTTCTAAGTTTCATTTTTGAACAGGCCAGGGAGTTCTTCAATGACATTGGTTTAGTTAATACTTTTGGTGGTAAACTATTTCTAATTATGAGGTAATAATTAGATAATTAAATAATTAAAAGGTAGTCCTTTAAAACATACTAATTCTGCTGTTTTCGCAACTTCATACATGATCATAATGTATTTGAAGTCCTCTCTCCCCTCCTACTTTCTCATCTCCTCTTCATCTCTATCAATAAGCTCCATGCTTACCAACTGCTTTCCCAGGCTCATGGCTTTTGTTTTTGTTTTATGACCCATTTAGTTTTAACAGGGCCATCTGTTTCACCATTGGATTGGAAGCATCCCTTGGAGCTGGGTGGGTTCATTGGTGGGCACAGCACTGGAGACAGTTGTTTTCCTCCGCTTGGACTGATCAGTATAGCCAATATTTCAGCATGGGTGGGTGTGCCCTACTTAGCTGATACTCAGTCCTTTTACTTTTGCTTTGGTTTTTTTAAACCATGAAATCAGTTGCTATTTGAAGTCACAGAAATTTTAAAGTAGTGTAGTATATCCTTCAGAATAATAATTTGAAAATCCTAAAAGTTTTAGTAATACTCACATTAAGCTTGTTTTATTTTTTAAGGATTAATTAAGAAATACTAAAACAATAGAATTATTTCCATTCTTATAATTTATTGAAAGTACATGATAATTCATTATGTCAATGTGTATATTAAATTATGATTGCTATCTGATTTTTTAATGCGCTACAAAAAACAGAGTGCTTTTTAAAATCTTGTGTTTGTAAGAAGATCAAAAGGCATTGTAATACAGAAGAAAACATGTCTGCACAGAAAGATTGCTCATGTAATAGTTTTATCATTTAAGTCACTGTTTAACCTCTGCATAAGGTTGGGAGGTACAAGCAGCCATTGTTGGTATTTGGTGTCTTGTATAAAAGTAGTCAATGGTCTCACTGGAACTCTACAGATGGTTGCTCCGTAAACAATAGTCACTAAGTGTTTGCCAATTCCAGCAGAAGATGGGGCTGGTAGGGACAAAGATGCTTAAGTACATTCTCTGTACTAATCATTCCAGAGAGGTCAAGATTGACATCACTGGCACAGAGCCACTCTAGCAACTTAACATTACATCTTCTCAGCCAAAGTGGTGGTCCTTCTCCAGCAGTGAGAGTTTCTTTAAAGGAATGTTAATTTAACAAGGCACCAGGAAGGGCCATTTCCCATTTTTCCCAGGCACTCTTCTCATTCGAAGCAAAAATAAGCTTTAGTAGAGATGGGAAATGCCACACTACTTTGGCTGTGCCCGGTTCTCTCTAAGATACTGGAAAGCATAATTAAGTTGCTTCTACTTGTGACCTATGGTTGGCCCTATCAGACAAGAGCATCAATTTAACATCAAGGGAAGCAATCAGCTCTACCTGGCTGTCTCCTCTGAGCTCCTGAGTTGTTATTCATTTTCTTCGGGGAGATCACAGGGTCACCCATTGGTTTGAAAACCATGTCCTGCAGTATTTTACATATGCATCAAAGCTGCGGCCCCTGACATTGTAAGAACCCTCTGTCTCACCTCTGCCTGCTCCTTCAACTCATTCACCTTCCTGTTCATTTTGAAGCCAGCATCCCTAAATAAATTCTAGATTATAAAATGAGTATTTTGAGATGCTACCCCATAGTATATTCAAAGTAAGTAGAAAGGAAAACTTCTTGCACACTTAATGATAAGTACCTTTCTCCATCCCTATAGAAAAGCATGAACGGAGGACTAAGATGCACTCCAACTTCAGCCAACAGGTGAAACGGCGTTTGTTCTAGAAGTGTCCAGCTATATAATAGAGAAACTATAAAATGATGCTACTTCTGTCTCCTTCCCTTCAGGTTGTCAGAAAATCTACCATGGTTTCCTCAAATCCTCATCTTATTGAACAGTAACTCTTCATTTCCATGGCAGTCTATATGTACCTCTGTTGAAAAAAAGGGCATTTTTCACTGAACTTTAACATAGTTCTGTCTATCTTATCACCTCTTGCTTGAATCTCTATAAGCTAAAGACGTTAGAGAAATCAGGCCATTCCAAGCCCACAAACAAAGGAAGGATGGTGTTCGAGGAGGGAACATGATAGAAGTCAGGGTGCTTCACTCAGGAAGGACTTTGTGGAGTCCTATAGAACTGTGTCCAGTTACTAAAATCTGAAAATGCAAAAGGCATAACTTCTATTCCCAATGACTAAGACTAGATTTACCACCATGCTGTTTTTAATGATTTGATCATTTTTATCTTACTCAACACAAGAATTTTTAAATTGTTTGTTTTGAGATCACAATATAATTACACTATTTACCCCTTCCTTTCCCTCCCACCATATCCTCCCACACACCCCAATTATATATATTACTTTAACCCCTATAGTTGCCTACAAATTCTTAAGTTCTTAACCCATCTCTTTGGCAGTCTGAAGCACACATTTTATTATTCCGCTGGTTGCTTTGGGAAGCCTCAGTCTCCATGGCATTTGCAGGTCCAGTTACATCTCTCACACACAGTCTACCCCTTGACCTTTAAACTGCCACTTCCTAGTCATCCTTCAGAGTTCATGTCCTGCATCCCTCTCCAGACTCGGAAATACCTGGTGATCACTGGTGACTGAACAGTAGTCTGAGTAACAGATGGACACATGGCTGGCCTTTTCCTGTAGCTGGTCTTCGCTACTTTGTAGGTTCTTGTTTCCCTAAACTTTATCCCCCCTTTCCTGTCTCACCCCTATCAGGTGAGAGAAAGGAAAACAAAAGAAAGGGAGAGTGGGAGAGGGAGAGAGGGAGATCCTTGAATCTAATTTTTCTTCTTTAAGCATGACTACTAGCCAATCCCAGTCAACCACCTTGAATGACCAAAAAAAACCACCCACCTATGAGGCTCTGGCATTTATATTCCTTCTAAAAAACCTTGGCACATTTTCCCACCTCACACAGTCGTAGAAACTAGCTGCAGCTGGCAAAGCTATACCTCTGGTAAAGCACGAGGCAAATCAAAGCAGCTCCGTATCCTCACACCTGGGATTAAAAGCAAAACATATTCTTATAACATTTCTGTGGTTTTTTTTTTTTTTTTTAAAGAACCCAAAACTCCAGAATTCTCACTCTATTTCCTATTATACTCCAGCCTCCATAAGCACAACATCCCTGAATTCCTTTGCTTCTTTCTGTACTTGGTGTTTACTGAGTGTAATGCTGAAGACAAACTGAGGAGACTGTTTTTAGTGTGTGTGTGTGTATGTGCGTGCGTGTGTGTGTGTGTGTGTGTGTGTGTGTGTGTGCACGTGTGTAAGGGTACAATAGGATCAGCTCCAGGAGGATGATAAATACTTGGACAGCTGGAGAGAAAGAGTTCTTTTTTTGACTAGAAAAGTCAAGGAAGAAAGAACTGACCCGTCTGCAGACCTTGGGGGCTTTCAGCCAGGGCTCCTCCAGGCAAACATTGCCAGGGAGAAGAGTCTCCGGGAAGCTAGAGATGATCCAAAGTCCCTGTCCATTCCTCCTGCTCTAAGCTGTTCCCTCTCACTGGTCTCTGAGACTACCTGGTATAAACTTTAGTGTGTACTTAGGTAGAATTAGTTGTCAGACCTTAAGATACCTTGTTGGTTGGTTTTTAGGATATTGTCAACTTTTTCTTCATCTTTCACAACATCTGATTTTCTTCATTTTTTTTTTTTTTTAAATATCAGTGGAGAGGTAGATAGTAGAGATAGCCCAAGAAAAAAAAATGAACAAAGAGAACCTTTTGTGCTTCTCGGCAGCGAAAGGAGAAGGAAGATCACTCCACACCATTAGTGAAGCCTGCCAGCCTGCTCCTCCTCCCGGAAGGAAGCAGTGAGTGAAACTAAGAGAGAGCAAGTGAGTCCATTAACCTTTCCACCATGTCTCCTTCTGAGGCTTCAGGTTCGCTCTGCTCTTGTCTTGTTGGCAAGGGTTCCAGCGGCTTTGCTTCTGGCTTGTATTTAACGATGTATTACAAAGGCACAGTAATGATCGCTACCTCACGGTGCACAGGTGAATTAAATGAGATAATAAATTAAGTGTGGAAAACGCACTTGTGACCACATCACTGCCACCCCCACCTTCAAGGTCTAAAGTAGAACAGGCTATCCTAAGACTCACTGTGTACTCAGGAGTGACTTTGAGTTCCTGAAGCTCCTACTTCCTTCCCCCAAAGCTGTGTTTAGAAGAGTGAAACACCGTGCCCTAGCATCCCTCAGACTTGTATGCAACGAGTATCTTGAGGTTTGATAGTCACATCTCAGAAAATACCTTCTTTAAACTTTGGGTTCTTGCACACTCCTTATTTATCCCCTTAAAGGCTTGTGATATCATTTCCTTCCACCATCAGATACAGGTGATATCAACACTAGAATTACCCTTCCTTGTCATCGTCGCTCCTTGTAACTCCAGCATTCTCAGCTCAGCTCCCGAGGCCACAGGCCTCTTACTTCACCATCTACTTTTGCCACCAGCTATAAATTGCTTCTGGATAAGGTTCCAGTACCACACTGTTTGTAGCCGCTCAAGATTATGCCTATTAATTAACCCCAGCATGCCGGTCCCAGCTTTTTCTGTCTCCTTCCTGTTGGGGTCTCATGTGCTCCACACTCAAATGCTGAGCCGCAGTGAGCATATGGCTGCCCTGAATTGGTCTCACTGGGGTGCACAGCTGAGCGCTCTGTATCAAACCCATTTAGACATATGTTCGGGGTTGGGCAGTTCTGTGCTTGTGCCTTCAATCTGGATTTCCATGCATTTTTGGCCTTCCACATGATATCTAGCTAATTAAAACCTCAGTTTTTTTTTTTTTTTTTTAGTCATTTCAAAGAAGGATACTTAATTTGTAAGTCTGGTATGAGGACTAACTGGCGTGGATACATATATGCATGGAGGAAGGTTCAGACGTTGTTTGGTGATCAACCACCGTATTCAGGCTCAGGATCAGTTTTTATCAAATTCTGGATGGCCTCCGGCTGAGAGTTCACACTCAATATGAAAGGAAATTTGTTCCTTTTTCCCTCCAACCTATCTACTGAAGGTTGTGGTTGTCACAGTTTTGTGATGATTCAATTTATATTTGGGAGGAGCAAACCCTCAAACATATAAAATATATACATTTGCCTTCCCATACATGTGTATATCACCAGTCCGAGAATACACACAAACTGGGATTACCCACAGAAGGAAGACAAACTGAGTATGTTTTAAAAGGCTTACATACCTATGATGGCAGCACTTTTTAATATTCAATATTTAATATTCATGGCTTCTTAGGGCATACAGCACAGCTATTGGGATGGATGGAATGGATGTAAATCCCTTATGAAGTTATATGACTGATGTCTTTAACATTTTCTCATTTGTTATTATGTCTGGCTAGGTACTTCTTGCAATCTTTTTATACAGCTGGAAATGATCTTGTGGTAGAAGGAAGTTTTATTTAATGATGTTGTTCTTTACTTATGATGTGATTACTGTTATTTCTTTACATCTATATTTATCTTATGCAGTAGATTTGCTCAGTAGTCCTTTAGGCAAAGCCTGCTTTCACTGTAATTTGATAAAAGACAAATAACGTTAACCAATTTTATAAGTACTGATGCGTTAGCACACACTGTCAATGAACAATAGTCACACAGTGATGCAGTGGAGTATTACTAACACCTGTACCTGACAAAGGACAACTCACTGGTTTATGCTTCGGTGGCCTTGTAGAGATTCACCACTATATATATATATATATATATATATATATATATATA
>NC_034593.1:21072736-21090869 GCF_900095145.1 Mus pahari | reverse complement strand
TATATATATATATATATATACACACACACAAACATAGTGGTGAAGCTTTCTTTAATTTTCTTCTAGTCGTCTATAACAAAAACATACCCTTTCCTTTTCATGTATAATTGTCTTGATGTGGGACCTGGACAGCTTAGGACCTGGACAACTTACTTTGACCAATCCTGCTCCACAAGCCTGCTAGTTTATATTTCTATAACGTTGATAATATACCTCCCCTGGCAGGAATTATAATATAATGGATTCCATCACTTGTTGATGAAATCTAAATAAAATTTAAACAGCTCAGTGTCTAAGTGAAGGGCTTATGTGGTTTAGCTCCAGCTTGCCTTGCCAACCACAGCTAAAGGTTCATCCTCTGAGTTCTGGACACACTAAAGTGTCATGTTCTCACAGGAAGGATATTTCACCCTTTTTCTCCATGTCAGGTTTTCTGTGTTGGGGGAACAATCAAAATTTTGAGAGAGAAGATGATGTGCATTAAGTGTATTGGGGCATTCCATGGGAACAGCCCTAATAGGAAGTAAGGGAATACCAGTAAATTCCTCCTCCTCTTAGTTCCTATGCGCAGTTTTGGGTGTGAGAGAAAGCCCTCAGCATCCCATGTTCACCTTCCTGAGAATCTGAGCTGTGCTCAAGGATCATGAGCCCTGTGGCATCCACGAAGAATTACTATTAATTTCCCTGGAACATGTTCTGAACCCTGTGTCCTTTTATACTCATGCTTGATGGCTCCTTCTCAGTGTCTTGAGATCATGAGGTTTCATAGGCCACTAACTAGAGGCAGACCTGTCTCTTCTATTCATGTCAAACAACTTTTAGACCATGGCATTGATCCTTTTTTTTTTTTTTTTACTGTGGGGAATAGTTGCCCTCTAGTTTCTTTAAATATTTGGTGAGTAAAAGGACTTGGCTGTGCTCACTGAATACCTTTATGTCAGGCAAAGAACACAGCACACAAATAAAGAAAAGGAAATGTATTATGCAGATGTTTATGCTAGGGTTTCAGTGTTCCTCCACTATAGGCTCATATTCAGTATCCTTGTGCTTTGGCAACCACCAGTGGAAAACATGAAGCCAAAGTCTACTGATGCTGTGCTTCACTATCAGTGAGCTGGTCACACAGATATCTGCCTGTCATGTAGGTAGATTTGATCATTGACTGAAACATTTAGTATTAAATTAATTAAATTATTACTTGGATTGAAATTCAGTAGAGGAAAGTTTGGTTGCATAATTAAACAAATAAAAGAAGACTTTAAAAAGGCAAGGTAGATTATAAATATATTTTGCTATTCAAAAGACAGGAGACTATATAGTGATAGAGGTCTGTGCATGCTGGATGGCTTTCCCCATCTGTCATATATCCACTGAACACATATTGTCACTTACATTTACTTATTTATTTTGTGCATGTGAGGTTACAGAACAACTTATGGAAGTCAGTTCAAGTCTTCTAATGACCCTGGGATTAAACTTAGATGATCATGATCAGCAGCAAAAACCTTTACCCACTGATCTTTTCTTAAATGTGACTTAATTCTTAATAATAATCATGGTCTACTTAGAAGCAATCAGACATTTCTTAAATTTTCTGTAATATTTAGCACATCAGCTTGCATATTGTATGTTCTTATTAAATATTTGTTGAGTGGATGAAATATTCTATGGATATTGTTAGTCTTTACTGTTTTAAATAAATTTAGTTTGTTTTTAACATGGGCTATCAAGAAATAATGTAGTAGAGAAACCAGCTCTTTTAGTGAACAAATGAAGGCTACATGTATTACTATTTAGGATGCTTTCTTGAATACTATTTATTAATTTTATATTGTCTTATTGAGACCATCCATTCTTCAGCTTAGGGGAAGAAATAATAGAAACATTATGAGCAAGGACTACCTAGCAGTGAATTGCAGAAACATAATCTCTCTTGGACTGATAGACTAGTTCTCCTGGTAATAAGGGACCTGTCTCGTCTAAGAGCCATTTTGTGTTTAAACGCTCATTGCGTACATTTGCTGCATTGGATAATTTGCTACATCAGGACATTTTCACACACACACACACACACACACACACACACACACACACACACATATACTATATATATATATATATAGTATATATATATAGTATATATATTTCACATATATATATACATACATATACATACATAATATATTATATTTCACATGTATATACATACATATACATGTATATATATTATATATATATTATATGTTGATCATAGTCTTGTAGATATTTTTATTTTATTATCTTGTTCTATTCATTCAAAAGTGTTGAAAACAAACATAAAGAAAATACAGAGAATTCATCATGAACTTTCCATATACAGGAGCATTAGCCAACACTCTTAGATAATCAGAATTTGTCAAATTTACTGTATTAATTATTGGCCTTTTGAAGTCTCACCATGGGCTATCCATTTTAGGTTCCAATTAATTAATTACTAGAATTAATTCCATTCATTCTCCCTATTGTTTAGTGTTGACAACTCACCAGTTACCATGTATTTAGACGTTTGATAAGAAGAGTGTTGCTTTTCATTTTTAACTCTTTTGAATAACTGTTTACCTTTCCTGTTCATTTGAAATTTAATTTCAAAAACTAATAACTGTCTACATGGATACTTTAGATCTTTTATTTTCATGGTTATGTAGAATTTCAATTTCTGACTACTTTGTTATCGTGTATATCCCTTTGAGCACATTTGGTCTTTCATTAATCTGAATGGTTTCTTATTGCTGATAAGCACATTAGTTACTTTTTGTTGCTGTGATAAAATGTTATGACCAGAAGCAAGTAATAAAAAAAGTTTATTTAAGACTTACAGATTGAGAGGTGATTCCATTATGGCAGGAGAGAGGCAGCAGCAGGCAGACCACGCAACAAGCTGAGGTATCACATTTTCTAAAACAGAGAGCTTGAACAAGAAGGTGTGTGAGGCTCTAAACCCCCACAGCTCACTCTCAGCTGCACACTTACTCTAAGAAGGCCGCATCTCCATATCATCCCTGAGACAGCAAGTATCCTAACCAAGTGTCTGAAAACAGAGCTGCTTGGGACACTTTGCATAGATCTCCACAATATAAATTCATGTCATCATACACATTTTTATTTCAACATGATTGTGTGTGTGCCAGTAAACATATTGAAGACAACCTCAGAGTCACCACATTATGTTGGTGTTGCATTTAGGAAAGAAAATTTAAGACTTCCTGTGAATTAAATCCACGAAAAGCAAATACAAGTTTAACTTCTCCACCTATTTCTTTAGGTCTTCCAATTGTCTGTTGTTTGTGGTTTCTGGCTTGTCTATAGCCTATTTGTATTGTGTATCTGACATGTTTCTATTACCTGTGGTTGTCTCGTCCCTAATAAGGAGCTTTGTTTTAGAATTATGAACAGCATAGAAAACATCACACAGGGAAAGGAAAGGAATAAGGGATAGTTTATAGGAGATTTTAACACTTTATAGGGAGTTACAGCAAGTTGATCAAACAGGAAGCAATATCGAAGGCAGTTTCCAACTTTTGTGGCAAATATTTGTTGCATAAGACTTTAACAACCTATTTATTATTCTCGTCAAAGAATCACTGTAGCACACACACACACACACACACACACACACACACACGTACACACGCAGATGTGCACGCGGACTCACACGCACATGCACACACACACTCAGACATGCACATACATGGCTCCTTGGATCAGGAGCACAGAAGAATGTGTAACTCAAGGTTCAAGGTGTCCATTAGCTTAGAGAGTAAAAGTTGTTCCATTGTTCTCTTAAAGGCAGGTTAAACAAATAGCCAGAATTCTCAGCAGGATATCAGGCCAACTGACCTCAAGGGGCATCCATCAGCAACTTGGCTGTGAGGTACATAAAACGTTCCAGTCTCTCTGCAGATAAGAGATATTTTCATAAAGTGACCACCACAGTTTTGTATAATCAAGGGTATCATTATATTTAATGTAAAGTAAAATTGATTAAATAAAGAATGTTACACAAAATAAACTGGACTTCTAAAAGAATAAGTTAAAACAAATAAAATTTGTTTCTGTAAAGTTGTTAAAGAGTATTCACTTGATCCCGTAATTAAAAGGATTTACAACACCAAAACTGTTTAATTCAAGTTCGAATACTATGGGATCATGTAGAATTTTATTTGTTTGCGCATGTGTGTGCGAGCGTGTGCGTGTGCATGTGTGTGTTGTTGTTGTGTGTGCATATGTATATGCATGAGTATATGGAGAGTGGAGGCTGGTTTCCCCCTTTGTCCTCTGCTTTATTTTTGAGACGGAATCTTTCACTGAAGCGAAGATCAATTCTGTTAGTCTAGCCAGTTAGCCAATGAGCCACAGGGACTCCTTCGACTCTGCTTTTCCATCCTTAAGAGTTATAGCTCTGCCGACTCTGCAAGTGGTGAGAGTACTGGGTCTCCAAACTTGGGTTCTAATATTTGCATGGCATACACTTTACCTACTGTGCCAACTTTATAGCGTCACAACGAGTTTCCATAAATAATTATAAATTGAAAATAGTACAGAAGAAATGGTCAGGAGGTCAGCTTTTAAGTCAGATGACCATGAGCTCTGGCTCTTCTATCGATAAGCAGAGATGCTGGCCAACATATTCAACCTTTGGAAACTCGATTGCCTGTGAGTTGAGCCCTTATACTTAGGAATGTACTGAATAAAATGTAAATGTATTAAATCTATGAGCTTGTCATCTACTTAAGAAACATTAATAATGGAAAAAAGTTCAAAATGTGCACGTTTTAAAAGCATATTACTTTGAAAGATAACACTAAGGCAAACCAGGTTTGGGTTTTTGTTTTTGTTTTTGTTTTTTTTTTTTTTTTTTACATTTCCTAACCTAAAAGATTATTAGAATACTTATGTCTAGAAAATAATTTGAGATCAATACTATATTTCTTTATAATTGCACAATGCAACAGAGGGTATTTTGGGAATCACCAGAACAAAACTGAGGAAAATTAGAAAATTCTCTCTGCTATGCAGATTTCTGATTCTTCCAATTGTCTATTAAAACAGCATATCAATGAAAGCCAGGCGTCAGTTTTATCTTAACACAATTAAGGAAGGTAAAGACTTGTAAGTGCAAAGGGGAGTATTATTTTGTTAATAACCAAACAACTATCTTAGACTATTAATGAGATATCAATCTGACTGAGGGGAATGTCCAGAATTCGCTGTAATTGAAAATGACACTGAGGAAAGTGGTTAAGTAAGCGGTTCCAGGGTTCCAGGCCTCCTGCGGGGTCTCTCCTTTGTGTGTCAGAATAGTAAATTTGAACCCCAAAAGGCAAACCCAGACTCAGCCCTACTGTGCCCCCCACCATGCTTCAAAGCAAATATGGGCAAAATACACTCTTTGCAGGCATGATTCAGTGCACACAGGGCCATAATACATTCTTTACAGACATGAGCTTCTGTTGCTAAATCTTCTGTCAATGCAGGAGTCTGGGGCATGTGGAGGAAGGGTCTAAGCTTACCTTTTGTTTGTTAATGTGCTTTCACAGTTAAAGTGAGGGAATTAGCACAGACTGGAATAGCCTTGAAGAAAGACATTTATCTTCTTATTTTCTCCGGTGGTGGATTGTTGAGAAGTGAAGAAGCATCAGACTCACAAACAAATCTCCTACTGCCCTAAATAGTTTTACAGTCTCCTTTAAAAGAACACAAAGTCGGGCAGCAACACTGCCCGACCAGCACTTCCTCGGGGATCTTCCTCTACTATGACAGGAGAGAAGCATCTCTAATACAAATCAACACTCTTATTTCCAAAGTAAGCACTTTAAGAGGAGGCTGGAGCGAGAAAAGACAAGTTTGCTGAGCTGTGTGCTCTGACAGTTGGTGCAAGATGAGCCTGCGGATTGCATTGCACTGAGGACTGCAGCTTGTTTGGATGCATTTTCAATTGCACTGAATAAACAGCATGGGATGTTTGATGAGTGTTAATAGGCAAGATGTCACAATTAGATGTGGTTGTTCTTTTAAATCACCCTGCTTCTTTTGTATTTTTCCTTTGATCTCTCACAGACAGAGGGAGAACAAAATTTGTAATTTAAAACATATTGACTTTGACTCAAAAATTTATTTACACATTGTAAATTCATTGTGAGCTGAATCCTATGGTTAGATGGGAAAATATCTTTGCTCTATAAAAAAGGTGGCAATTTCTTTTTCTTTTACATGTGCTGTATCATGGCACTTTCCCTGTTAAATTCTTGACATTAAGTTTAAAGTAACTTTCTGTAAATGATTTATCCTGTAAAATTTGAGAAGTGGCAAGGACGCTGAACTTACATGGAGGCAGGATGTAAATACATTTGTTCTGCATTATTTATAAATATAATATTAATAAATAATATTAAAAATATTATTTTTCAACACATACAAGCATTCTAACAACTTGATCTTCCATTCATATGCTGACAATTTTCAACACAGGAGTCAGTGGGGTCTGCTTATGGGATCCTGATTCTGAGCAGGTTTGTTGATCAATTCTCTAGTTTCTTGAAATTATTAAATTATCAATAAAGAAGAGTTCACATATAACCTTCAGTGCTGAAAAGACACTGTAGCATACAATGCTTCAAAACTTGTGTATTTGACCAAGCCTGTTTCTACATCAGGAATTGCTCAGTAACCTAATAGTACTATTCTACCTGTAGTTTTACTCCAAGCCATGACTTTCTCTTGGTAGTGTTCAATTTACCCGACTCTTGCCACTCTTAACGTGTTTCCATCCTTTGTAAAAACATCTAGTTATCACTTATGTCTGTTAAGTTGTTCTTACTAATGATCTATTTTAATTTCGTTCTCTCTAGGATATAGACTCACAGCTAACCGGATTTGATTTATACGGGGGAAATCTACATCAATGGGCACTCTCACCTCATTGCTACTATGGGAAACAGAATGGTCAATAGGAGATGTCCTGATGAATAGTGATGATTGAAGATGCGGCATCCATCTGTGTGAAATCAATGGGAGCTACTTACTGCATGAAGAGTGCTTTGAGCGTTCCTTCACAAGCTCATATTTGAGAAACTGGAGCTGCATTTTACCACCATTCCATCTTTCTCCAGTGGATACAAATATACTTGCCTTGCTGCATCAGACAAATAGACAACTAATGTGGGACCATGGCACTTCCCAGATGCATGTGGCCAAATTATGTTTGGAGAGCCATGATGGCATGTGTGGTCCACAGGGGATCAGGTGCTCCATTGACTCTCTGCTTGTTGGGATGTTTGCTACAGACTTTTCACGTACTCTCTCAAAAGTTGGATGATGTAGACCCATTGGTTACTACTAACTTTGGCAAGATTAGGGGAATTAAGAAAGAACTCAACAATGAAATTTTGGGTCCTGTCATTCAGTTTCTTGGGGTTCCATATGCCGCTCCACCAACAGGAGAACATCGTTTCCAGCCTCCAGAACCACCATCTCCCTGGTCTGACATCCGGAATGCCACTCAGTTTGCTCCTGTGTGTCCCCAGAATATCATTGATGGCAGGTTGCCGGAAGTTATGCTTCCTGTGTGGTTCACTAATAACTTGGATGTGGTTTCATCATACGTCCAAGACCAGAGTGAAGACTGTCTATACTTAAACATCTATGTCCCAACCGAAGATGGTGAGTCCATTGCAGGAACACAGGGAGATATGTGTATTTATTTTCTATTCTAAGTTCTAACAATATTAATTCACATGTACTGGTAGTATGCATGGCTTTTCCTGTTGGCATGTAGACATATTTTACATGCTTGCATGCTGCTCCTTTTTGTTTTTGTGTGTCAGTGTATCTGTTCTTATTTTTTCACTGTGCCTACTCATTTTCTTTCTTCCACAGCACGTATATTTAGGTAGAAATGGGCTCCTAATTTCCATTTCCTACCAAATGACTCCTGAGAAGATGCATCAACGTTTCCTCATTGCATGTGCAGGCTCAACGAATTGGGGCTCTTTGGCACTCAGTAAAAGCAGGAGTGTACTAAGTTAGATAGTGGTGTTGCATGTTCCGGCGGTCTGTGATAGAGCGCCATGTTATTTTCTAGTCTTCTATTCATTTTTCAGTAAAAAGAATATCCAAGGAATGTGCCAGAAAACCCGGCAAGAAAATATGTAGAAAAGGAGGTATGTATGAAAGTGAAAATGAAAACGATGTATAAGTTTACAGAGGAAGAACGATACTCTCCCAAGGATGCCTTGCTGATGCTGGGGAGTGAGTGTTAGGTGAATGGTGGGCCAGAAGAGCCAGCCCAAGCTGAGCAGACAACACTGGGGAAGCTCATTGCTGGCACCTGTGTTCTCATATGGGCGGTGGCCCTGTGAATGTGACTTTTGCCAAGACTTTGCTCATAAAGGAAAAGATACCTCCCTCTTATGCTGCCTAAGGAACCCAAACAGGACTGCCTTTATAGGTGATCAGCCTTGGTTTCTGTACTCTTCCTGAACATGTAGAGATGTGTGACCTTCTTCAAAATAATCAGTTCAGTCAAAACTTTGTTTTATGTTGGTGTATTCTTAGATCCTCCTGCTACCTTATGGACGTTCCGAGCATAAGGGTCAATCGGCTACAGTTCCAGGGCAGTTACTATTACTAGGTAATGGTGATATTTTCCCCCCCAAGAGTCGTTTTTATTTTTTGGTTACTCTTCTAGAAGAAAATTAGATATTTCGTTCTTATGTGAAATATTTACAGTCTCCAAATGTGTTTAACATTTATATATTTATGTTAAACAATTTAAAACATGGGGAAGAACATGATTCAGAAGCTACAATTAAATCAACCTTCAAATCATCCTCTAGCCAGATTGAGCAAATGTAGACACTGACAGCTGCAGGCTCGCATTGAAATGCAGCATGTCCACACTCTGTTTTTATATAACAGTCAGTAAATCACTCATAGGAGTGTGTGGTTTTCTATGGCAGTAAATCTTCTAAGTGTTATTTTGACCTTATTCATAACTTGATAGAAATTTCAATCTTCCCACAAAAGTCATATTAATATTCCAGTGTTGTATATCCCATCTCCCTATGCATGGGTCAGACTTCATTATGGCATCTTTGTGGGGAAGGGGGTGTCTAAATGATTCTGTTTTATGAGATTGTATTGTAGGGAAGACACTTAGGTTAACAAAATTATCAACCTTCCGTCAGAAGTATTTGCTTTAAGTTGCTTGGGTGACATAGAGTTTGGCCTTTATTTTTTAAAATTTTAAGGGCATAGTTTGGGTCAAATGCATAGTCTGCTTAAGAAGGTATGTGGAGGAAGCAGAGTGCTTTTCAATGAGTAAACAAAGTTCTTCTTTTAATTTTCAAATGAGAGTAGCAACAGTGGTTTACATGCCTTCAACCAATGTAAAATGCTGCAGATGTTATTATTATGCGGCTTATCAAGCACGTGCAATTAGCTAAGTGACTTTCGCCTCCTATCACAAAGCTGTTGATTCACAAAGTCATAAATAAAGATACTGTTGAAGAATGCATAAATAGAGCATAATGCATAAAAATAAGTGTGATTAAGAAAAGAAAGATCAGGGCTCCAAAGATAAGGTAGTAAGCAAGAAAAATGACCTTCCTTCTCATAGGACTTCATCGAGAAAAATAGACTTAGTAGTAAATTCTTTTTCTCTATTCCTTGGTTTGTTGGTTCTACATGCTTATAAGAGAGTTGGCAAAGAGTTGTGTAGGCTGGCCTGTTTACTTTGGCAACCTTTGAGCTAATTTATAATTAGATTGGGACAATGTCTACAGATGCCCACTGACTGTGTGCTGCTATTATGCAGTGCTAATTAAACACTATTTAACAATCCTTTTGTTTAGGAACTTAACATATCTTATAATTAAAGAAGACCTGCTCCTTCTTAGTGGATGATTTATTACCCTAAGTCTGAATAACTAATAATTTAAGTGTAATATTCTATACAACTAGGATGTTATAAAAATACAACCTAACATTTATATTTGACTCTTAATGAAGTAATGAGAAGTTTCCCCAAACTTTTAGTTTTTTATTTAGTTTCTACAATGAAAGGTTTATGTTAGTCAATTTAATAAACTTATAAAAGTGCACAGGTTGACAAGTGCACACCTGGCATCCTGACACTTGGGAGATAGGGGCAGAGCAGGAGGATATAGGTTCCAAATACATCTGTGGCTATATAATAAAATGGAGGCTAGCTCGTGTTATTTGTACCCTGCCCCAGGAAACTACAGAAAAAATGATAAGGGAGAAAGAGAAGAAAATATCATTCTGTTTTAAGAAATGATTAGTAACTCTGGAACTATTTATGAATGCATTCAATATACCCTACATGTGGACTATGAGTTCTTGAGCAGTGTTGTAGAGGATCTTCAACATACTTGGTCTAGTTACTAGGTTTTGTCTTGCCACAATTTACCTCTTCCCTTTAAAATGTATAGCATCACTTGCAGAGGCAGACAGGCGTGGATACTGTGCGAATCCCTCTATAGTCTGGGCATATTGTATTCACTCAGAACTATTTCTTAATTGACAATTATAAAGATGTAGTAATCAAGTGAGTTAGTAATAAATGAGGCAGACAGAGCATTCTCTTCTCAGAGAGCGTACATTCAAATGACTTTGCAAAGAACAACACATTTTCTTTTCTTTGATCTGTACAAAAGGAAGAAAAATTTCTCCCTCCAGGAGATGTCACGTTATATTTTTAAAATACCTTTTGCAACACTCTCCTCTGCATTTGAAGTTAGAAAACACATTTAAAGAATAACATCAAAGGGCTGCCTTTTGTTTTAAAACAAATCTCTGTTGCACACTTTAATGTATCTTTCTATATGTCCCATGATAGTTTTAACTATGTGTTAATTGCTTTCTAGATATTCTAGAAATTGCCTTCAGAGTTCTGTCGATTTAAAAAAATGAAAAGAAAATGAGTTATTAAAATTAGATGCTGCTGTAGAACACTTGGGCACATTAGTGACATAGAAGATGAAGTTTTGCATGTGGAGTGGATCAGGTGTTTTCATAGTTTAGCCGTTTAATCATTACAACAACGTTACGAGAAAATTATACCATAGTTCTTGCCCATAGCAGTTATTAAATAGAGTTAGGTTATGTTAAATCACCCTATACAGGAAACACGGCTTAGTCAGTAAAGCAATACATGCACAAGGATCTGGATTCAGACTCCCAGCACCATAGACAAGCCAGGTACGATGACATGTTTCTGCAATCCTTCCTGGCGAGAGAGAGGTATCCCCTGACCTCATTAGCCAATGAATCTAGTCAGTCTTGATCCCCAGAGCTATCATCTGATTTCATCTCCCTTCCTTCCCCCTCCCCTCCGTCTCTTTTATGTTTTTCTTTCTTGCATATTAAAACATATCCAAAAAATTAAATTCCACCTACTTACAATATTTTTTAACAAATTCAGACCTTATAGCATTTGAATTTGATCAAACTAGTATGAACAACTTATTTGCAAAAGCATGCCCACAGTCCATTCTAATAAATTTTTTGTTGCCTTTATTGTTGCTGTATTTTTTCTAGAATTTTTGTTAACTTTGTTCTTTTATCCTTTTCACACTTCTGCTACATATTCTGGTCTCTCTCATTTCCCTTTCCCAATTCTCTCCCATTCCCATCAGTCTCCCTCTCATCCGGTAATACTCTTTCATCTATTTAATACTTTGAGTTTTGTTTGCTCTCTCACAGAGTTTAATATTATTCAATCTTATTCAATCCTATGAAGGTTTTTTTTTTTTTCTGCCAAGGCTAACACCTAGTATATTCCCCTAGAAATCTATTCAGAGGTAGTTTTAATTCACTTCAGTTTCCCTGCATTTCTAGGTTTCTGTCTTGTGAGACTTGCTAACAGTGAGGTAATCAAATATCAGGCAGCAAACACATAAAGTAGGAACAGAAGACTAGAATCTGCAAACAAGTTGATTGGCTCCGGATTCTCTGGCTAGGCAGTCTTGCATTCTTCTGGAAGTCGACTGTTATTTCCGTAGCTCTCTGGAGATGAATACGGATTTATTTTCCTAGTTGCGATATTTTGTGTATCCACTCCATTTCTCCTCCTTTTCATTACATGGACAACTTTATAGATGACTCTGTTTTAATTCCTTACAGCTTAAGCATGTTCCAGTTTTCAAAAGTATTTGACTTCTATGTTTGCAGTGTTTACTTGAGGTCATATACAATGTAACCAAGAACATTTCTAGCAATTTTAGGTTTTGTTTGATTGGCTGTTTAGCATAGGGTCTGAATCGACTGCTATCACCTTTTATATTTTAGGATTTTAGCATGAGTTATATTCCAGAATCATATGCTTTCTGGATCCATATTTCTAAATCTTTCATTCATTTAACAAATGTGTATTGATTTCCGACTCTGTAGGAATTATTGTCCTAAGTTCAAAGATATCATTAGTCCACAGGAAAACAATTTCTTACTTGGACTCAGGTAATGAAAACGTTTACTTTAATTTAAAGTAAATTAAATTTAGGAGTTAAGGGGAAAGAAAAAGAGTAATAAGGAGAAGCTCTGTGAATGTGTAGGATGAAGACAACTTTGTCAAAGGGTGCTCAAAGATTTTTTCTATTTAACCTAAAGCTAGGGATCTGTCTTGTATATTTCCTGAAGAGTTCAGAGTACTCATATGAGGGAGAGTTAATGGAGAAAAGCATTGAGGTTCAAGCAGTTTGGACTTAATTTTAAAAGACAGAATAGTTGACACATTGAGAGAGGGTAGGAAGAGTATATAGAGATGTAGAGAGAACAAATGAAGCTACTAGTGTACCAAGACCTAAAAGCTACCTACTCAGAACAGGAGGAGAACAATGGAAATTATAGTTTCTTTATGTGCTGAAGATCACATTTATTGGTAAATTTCTTCTATGTTGTGACCAAATCCTGACCTTACACCATAGAATATTCTATATTCCATCAACTAAGATGGAAAGGGAAGAATATAAAATTGTCTGGATCTTAGCATAGTAGGAAGATGCTGTTTGGTTTTGGCCATCATAAATTAGAGTTGTCATTACACATCCACAGATAAACATCAAGGAACCAGTGTTCTTAGCCAACAGCATGGACCATGTGTATAAAAGTGGTATATGCTGAGATTTTTTAGAATTCCTATATTAAACATGGTAAAGGAAGCCAATAAAAATAGTGAAACAAAGACTCCAGTGTCTAATTTACAGAAACATTCCAACATAAAGAAGACAGTCAAAAATACTTGTTGGCTGAGAGATGTGTTAATCAACTTTCCATTCCTATAACAAATTATCACATATTCACTTTAAGGGAAAGTTTTATTTTGGCTCATGGTTTTGATCCATGGTTGCTTGGCCTCATTGCCTTTGGTCTGTGGGGAAGTGGTACATTACTGAGGAGTGTCATAGAGAAAACCTGCACACCACAGGTGTCTGGGAAACAATGCTAGTCTTTCATGTCTAGGACCTTCTTTCTACCACACCCCACCTCCTGAAGTGTTTAGTGCCTACTAACAGAACCAGAGGCTGATGAGAAAGAAGCCTTTAACACATGACGTAGGGGAAGCATGGAAGCGACAGAACATAGGTAGAAGCAAATCAAGATTCTGTTGTTGTTGCTGGCTAAGCTAAGAAATGTAAGAAAATCCACACACCATGTCCACCTCAGCTCCACAGATGAGTCTCTGTGGAGTGGTGTTATCTTACAGTGAGTACCAAACTAAGAGAGTACGAGGAGGTCATGAAGGCTGGAGCATACATGGTTGTTTTAAGGAGTTGTGAAAACAGAGTTAGCTTTGAAACTAGGTTAAGATTGGTGAAGCAAAGAATTACTGGGAAATAGTAGATAAACAAATAATTTAAATATACAGGGAAGATTGTAGAATTTCTGGAGTAGTATCAATGAATCAATGAAAAGGGGCATTTAGCACTGTCATTGGAAAAGTTGCACTAAAAGAATGTGCATTTGTCATTTAAGATAACATGGTAAAAGGGGAGAGATATGATGTGAGTGCATGAGTGACAGTGGTGGTGGGATTGATGCTCTTCTGATGTTTCTCTATTCTCTTCGATGAAAGGGTGGCATAGGAAAGGCAGAAGGAATTAGCATTGGCAAAATGGTCCTACAGTGTAGACTTTTGGATATATATATATATATATATATATATATATATATATATATATTCAATATTACCACAATACTGTGACACTTTTTATCCCAATGGAGAACAGAAGAGCCCAAAATCTTGGCCAGATATTCATCACGTTTTCACAGCCAACTAGCCAAGTTTCCTTTGAGGTGATTTCTTCAGAATGAACGGACTCAAAACAACAGAAACAGGCTGATGACAGCAACAGTAGTCCTTTGTTTTTGGAACTATGCATGAAATAGAAAATAATTTTGGTGGCCAGTTTGCTACTATAAAATTACCCTGTGTCAAAATAATTAATTACAACCTCTGATTCATTCACTGTTAGAAGTTTAATGAAAAATTAAAACTTTCTTCCCCTCTTCTCCCCTCTCTCTCTTCCCCTTTTCTTACCTTCTTTTTAATTTTAGGTGTTAAAATTGTTTTTTTTGATAATTTTATGCATGTGTACAGTACATTTTATGTGTGCCCACTCTGACCCTCTCTTAACTCCCCCTACCCCTGCCATCCCACTCTCATCCCTACAGATCCTTTTCTCACATTCATGAATTTCTTTTCTCTTTCCTTTCCTTTCCTTTTTTCCTCTCTTTCTTTTCTTGTCCTTTTTTTCTGACTCTGATTTTCATCAGGTCTATATGAATGTCCATAAGGTTGAAGCTATTGGGTTCACTGTTGACACACAGTTGAAAATAACGATTGTTCATCCTTCAGAACACTGCAATAGCTAAAAATTCATCAGCGATGAAAAGGGTTCCATTAACACGTCTCAGAGAGTAATTGGCTGTGACAAAGTCTTGAGAGGCCCCAGTGCAGCCACTGAAGCCTGCAGCAGCCATGTGATCACAAAAGCTGAGTTGTTAACACAGAGTTTTTAAATCATTTAATTTAAATTTAAGTTTTATTTTAATGTCCATATGTACGCATGTGTGCATGTTCATATGTGCCCATGTATGTGTGTCTATGTATGCGTGCGGTTTGAGGTCATCTGTGACATTCAGTGCTGTTTTTCATCTTGCCATCTTATGTTTTGAGACAGCATCTCTCATTGGCCAAAGTTTAGACATGTTGATTATCTAATGGTATTGTGAGTGCTACCAGGCATGCCTATTTTGCATGGTTTCTGGAAATCAAATAAATGTATTCATATTAAAATGCCAGGTACATTACCAACTGAGCCATCTTGGTAACCCTTTGGCTAATTTACTTTTAATTGATACATAAAACATAAAAGTTATAGATATTAAGGAGAAGATTCACTTTGTTATGACATGTATATTCAAAGAAAGGCATGAATATATATATATATATATATATATATATATATATATATGTGTGTGTGTGTGTGTGTGTGTATGTATGTATGTATATATGATCAAATATTAATCACTTATATTGTAAACACTCATATGCTTTTCCTCTATCTTTTTAAAATAGATAGCATGTAATCATTGCCAGGAGTCACCATATTGGGCAGCATAAAGCACTTCTTGTCCCTTTTTACCTGTAACTTGGTTCCCTTTGTCACTCTCTCACCATTTCTCTCTCCCTTCTTTCTCCCAATAATGGGAAACATTGTTGTATTTTCAACTTCTTTGAGACCATCTCTTTCAGGTCATGCATGATGGTACCTCTGTGTAGCAATTATTTTCACATGACCCTGCACCAGTGCACACACTTCTTTATGTAGCTCTCCCTGAACTTATATCTGCTGCAACAACCGAGATCACAGATCTGAAGATGACAGATCTATGATCAAGGAAGGAGTCAGCAAAGTTGCTTCCAGCAGATGCCATAATGGCAGATTACTGTTTCTTTGCATTTCTGGGGGCCAACAGTTGTCTTCACCATCCTATTCCATGTGGAGGCAACAGTTCAGTCTCTATCTCTGCTTTCTTAAGACCTTCTGCTCTTTTCATGTGATTTTTATATGAAGTTTTCAAGCAGTAGGTTTAAGGTCCATCCAATTCTGAGATGGTTTAATCTCATTTACACTTCTATTACAAATCACATCTGTCATTACCCTGTTTTCAGAGAGATTATTTTTGGAAATACCTATGTTAAGTATTTAATCTGCTCATTTTGACAATCCAGCACACAAAAGTTGTGATCTGAGTTTCTAGATGACCTAAATCCTGTTTTTTTAATATTTTGGCATATTTCATACATGGGTAATATATTTACATCATTTCCAGTCCTATTTCTTCCCATTCCAACTTCTCCTATGCCCACACCACCAGACTGATTTAAAATTGTATAATCACTGTGAGTACTATATAGGTGAAGAAAATTGTGATTCATATTAAATGACTTCTGTAAAGTCACATGACTGTGGGCATAAGAAAGAAGGCTCCTGTGGAAATTAAAACTTACAGTTTTTTAATTTGTTTTAAGCTATCTTTTCTTTTTATTTTTATCATGGTAGGGTACCATACAGTACTCCATATGCTTTTAAATAATTATTTGATTTTGTGTGTCAAAGTGTTTCTGGTTTCCATTGTATTTCTTGAATTGTCAATATTTTACTCAGACAGTTGCCTATGTGCTAACATAGTTTTAACAAAATTTAATTTCTCCAATGTAAAAATGTAGTGATATTAATTTTGAATTCTGCTTCATTCATCACAATTGGACAATTGAAAAAAAAGTTCTTTTAAAGTAATTTTTAAGACTTAGTTCTTTGATTCCTCTAAGGTTGCTCATCTAGCAGGTGGAGTATTGATAGTGCTGGAGAAAACTAGAAAACTAATGGCAGGCAATCATTTTCATTAAAGCATATAGAATGTTACAAAAATCAGATTGAAACAACAGTAAAGAGAAATAGCAGCAGATATATCACTGCAACAATCATTGCAGCTTTCCTAAGGAGAATTCAGATTAATCAACAGTGACCATAATTGGCTACACTTCAACCTGGAAATGAAATAGGAACCTTTCTTTCCTTTTAAACAAAGCTGTTTCAATAGATGTGTCAAAAAGGAATTGTCAGGTGTCCTACACTCAGGGCAATGCTGAAGTCAGGTGTTCTCCTTCCTTCTCTTAGGAAAGAGTCCCCATGCTACTTTCTCAAGTCTTTAGGGATACTCTTTTACAGTGCTCGTCCAGATCATCTTTGTGGGGAATGTCTGCAAAGAGGCACACCAAAAGCAAGTTATAAATTCTCTCTTAGAGCTAAATTCCTCTCAGTTCCTCCATGACTCTCCATCTGTCCTGGCAAGGTGAAGGCCAGGCTGACGGACCCCAGGCACAGATCAAATCTTCCCTTGAGAAGAATCCATGCACTGGTTGGCACCTTAATTTACAGACTCTATAGAACCCGAGGCTTCTGAACCGTTCCGCTTCAGCCCTGTGAAGTCAGCTCCTTCCTTGATGTAGCCCAAGTTGCCACCATCAAACACATCCACATTCAACGAAACTTTGAAAGTGTCAGGATTTCAGCAAGCATCCCTTAGTGTGAATAGACACTTTTGTACGATGACACACTCTCTTTTCTTCTGTTTTCATGGGACACTAAAGTAGATTTTGTGACTTAAAAACTTTGTAAGTCATTTATTTAGGAAATCGACTTTATTCAATGAAAACTAAAATAAATAAATTTGGATTCTGATTTTTTTTAGTATAATACTATTTAACTGGATCTGAAAATGCAGGGATGAGATTTTTATCTTGCTTTTATTTTGCAGAGATTTCTGGCCACCCTTCACTTTAGTAAACAACATTTTAAGAGGAAAAAAATGAGAGATTATAGGCAATTTACTGTGGACTTAGGTTATCATTCATTGGAGATTTTTTATTTTACTTTTGAATTTAACTTTTTCCTACAATTTATCTGTTTTTTGAAATTTTTCTCTTTTTTATTGGATATTTTCTTTTTTATTATTATTTTCTTTATTTACATTTCAAAAGCTATCCTGAAAGTTCCCCATACCCTCC
>NC_034593.1:21062716-21071841 GCF_900095145.1 Mus pahari | reverse complement strand
TGCAACCCTGTAGGTACAAGAACAATATGAACTAACCAGTACCCCCTGAGCTCCTACAATTTATCTTGATCATATTTTTTCCTTTTCTCCAACTCTGCCCTGACTCTCTCCATTGGAAAACACTGGATTTCCTTTCCCAGTAGGTATATTGCGAATAACATCTTGGCAAGCGAGATGATTTTGTGTCCATTTCCCCTTCTCAGTGCCGGTATTTCATCTGGTTGGAACTTGTGCAGGTGTTGTGCAGTCAGTCCCTGTCTCCCTGTGTTCTTGCATCTGGATGTTCTTGTTTTCTTGGTGTCATCTATCACTTCTGGCCCTTACACTCGTTCTGCTACCTCTTCTGCATAGATCCACAAGACTTGGGTCGGGGGATTTGATAAGGACACCCCGAGTAGGACTGGGTGCTCCCAAGTTTCTCCCTGTATGCACTCTGTTCATTTGTGAGATTCTGCGTTAATCAATACCTACTGCAGGAAGAAGCTTTTCTGATGAGGATGCAGTGATTTACCGGAAGAGTGACATGCTACCAGGAGTCATTGCTATTTTCCTTAACCAGAGTAATAGTGGCAGGCTTTCACTCAGTTTATGTGCTTTCCATGTATGTGTATATTTTAAGAAGCTTCTACAGTAAGATGTTCCCATATGGTTTTTCAGAAGGCATTTGGTGTTAACTGTCCCTCCTCATCTTCCCTCCTTTATAGTTCTCTTCCATCCCCTTCTCTATTTAACCCTCTGATCTTTACTTTCTCCTTTATTTCTTTTTAACACTACATTCTATCTCATCTTCTTTGAAAGATTCCCCTCTTCCTCTCTGTCTCCTTCCTAACTCCCTGACCTTTGCAGTTATTTGGATTGAGATACATATATCTGAAGTGTAAAATTAGCATCTACAAATAAGAAGAACCCAGCACTGTTTATCTTTTCTGGTCTGAGTTACCTCTCTAAGGATGGTTGCATAGAGCTCTGTCCATTTACCAGAAAATTTCACTTTTCTTAATGGCTGAATAATATTCCATTGTGTGTATTACAGTTTCATCAACCATTCATCAGTTGGTGGGCATCTGGACTGTTTGCAATTCTGGCTACTCTGAATAGAGCAAATAGATGAACATGGATGAACAAGTATCTGTAGTAAGATCTTTTGGAGCTTTTGACAGTCATCAGACAATTTATAGTGATCTTGGATTCTCTACCTTCCTTATCCCCACCCCATCTCTTAGCAAGATCCTCTACTGGCCAAGGTGCCCCACTGACCAAAGCGCTGAAGTTGTGGATTGCTCTTCGTTGGAGATTTTGAAAGTCATTAGAGAACTTTGGTTTATTGCCAAGGGGACGGGGAGTATTTTTGTCCTCTTGCAGCATGCATGGCAAGGACCTTAGAGAATGTGTTGGTTCTCATGTCAGTATTTCCAAGCATAGTTATTTTGATATGTATTAAAATAACCAAATGAGTGGAAAGAAGCTTTTCTGAAGAATGAAAAAATAAAAAGTAATGATGCTGATATTCAGCGCTGTGCTCCCTATTACAAAACATTTAATTAAATCTTTAAATGTGGACGGAACACAAAATATGCACACCAGACTAAAACACATCAGGCGGAAACAAAACTGTAATTATATCAAGCCTGCCTTCCCGAGCCTGCCTTACTTCCTCTGCCAGGAGGCAGAGGTTTAAAACTTTAAATCCATCCATTTTTAGAACAGCCTTTCCCATACCTGTGGCCCTTTCTGTAAAGCTCGGAGTGCTTTGGCGACTGATGCTTCAGCTGCTGCTTTACTGACCATGGGCTGTGGCTTCCAGACATTAATGAATAGCTGTTGCTCTCCAGGTCCTTTTGACATCTGGGGAAGCTTTGGGTAGACCCCAAAGGCACTAGTTAAAAGAGCTTCCAACAGCTACCCATAAGAGGGTTCTCTATCTCAGGATAGAAGCACAAAGAGAGCAAATGAGGTAAGAGGGATGGGGAGGGAGGTAAGAAGCCATGATAGGCTGATGAAGAAAGTAACCTGTGTGTGTGTGTGTGTGTGTGTGTGTGTGTGTATGCATCAATGGGCACGTATGCCTGTGTGCTTATGTGTGTGATGAGGCCAGAGGTAAATCTCAGGTACCCTTTATTAGATATTATCCACTTATATTTAGGCTGTCTCTTGTTGACCTGGAACTTGCCCCGTAGGCTGGGTTCTGGGGATCCAACTTGGACCCTCACATTTACAAGACATTACCACTGAGTATTTCAACACAAAATCACCCAGGACAAGAATACCACAGGACTGACAACTCAGTCCTCTGTGTGTGTGTGTATGTGAAAAGGCTAGCAGGTATCTGTGAAGACAGTCTTCCAAGAAAAGCAATACAGAACAAACAAAACCCAAACCAAACCAAACCAAACCAAAAAAACAAAAAAGGTGTTTGTACACTTTAAGGCTGCAGTGGTCAAACCTCACTTCATGAGAGGCCCCTCTGGGTGGGGAGGCAGACTGTGTGTGCATGCTCCAACCCTCAAGATAGCTGATGACTCTCACGTATGCTATTATCTGTCCTTTCTTCTCTATTCCTTCACCTTAACCAGAGCCTCCATCATTTCTTCCCTTAAAGCCCGTTACAAGCCCACATTATACTTTTATCTATTTTAAAACTATTTGTCTTTCCTTAAATATGAATAGATATTTTAAAATTAAATTTTTAATTAGCAGATTTCCTCATGGCACCTTTGCAAACTCAGTTTCGCTTGACTTTCTCCCCATCTCTGCTTCACATCTCCATGGAAACACTTCCATCTCCAGGGTTTCTCTTCCACTCTCATGTCACATGACTCTAGTAGGTTTGCACCCTTGGCCATTTAAGCCTCTTTATTCCCTCCTCTCATGGGCCATTTCCTCCTTTCCTGGTCTTTACACACATTCCTTTCCAACTAAATGCATCTATGTATATGAATTAGAATCTAAGACTCCCACATAAAAAGAATGATAGGTTTTGTTCTTCTAATTCTGGGTGACCTTATTTAATATAATATTTTTCAGTTAGTTCCATCCACTTCTTGGAAGTTTTATTTATTATATCTGAATAAATTCCCATTGTATATACATACCAAGCTTTCATTATCTGTTCAGTTTTTGACAGACACATAGCCTTATTCCATTTCTTTGCTATTTTAAACACAACACCAGTACCTGCAGACTCCTCCACAGAGAATCCAGTGAGAGACATATGTAAACTATAAAATCTATCATAATTTTTTGCCTTAATTCCTCTGAGGATTCCTTGATGCTTTTAAAATATCAGAGACACTATACAGGCCCTGAAAGGGATAGTATCTCCACAGAAAGGCCACCAGAGTCAACTAACCTAGACCCTTGGGGCTCTCAGAGACTGAACCACCAACCAAAGAGCAAACAGGGGCTGGATCTAGTCTTCCCCACACATATGTAGCAGATGTGCACTTGGTCTTCATGAAGGTCCTGAGCAATCTGAGCAATCGGAGCAAGGGCTATCCCAAAAGCTGTTGCCTATATGTGGGATATGTTTTTCTAGCTGGCCTGCCTTGTCAGTGGGAAGGAAAGCACCTAGCTTTGTAGAGACTTGAAGTGCCAGGGTTGGGGAAATCCAGGGGCTCCAACCCATTCAGAGTAGAAGAGGGGAGATGGGGGAAAATTGCTGGGAGGTAGGGTGGGGAGGCGGGTGACCGGGAGCTGGTAATGAGTGGGATGAAAAGAAAAAACTAATATCAAAGCCACTTGGTGCCAGGTCTCTACGATCTGGTAGACTGATTGCTGTGTATCTTTGCAGTCTCATGCCACAGATTTTCCCTTCTATATACGTTTTTACCTTGCTTGTCTTCTAATAAAGCCAAACCAGTTTCTACTTCAGGGCCTTTGCACCTCCTTTGCACCAAAGCCCATGGTTTTTACTTCTTTGGGTACCTGCCTCAGTCTTGTCAAGCTTTTATGCCTTGTCAAAGCAGCTTGTGCTGATCCCTCTATGAACAGAGCCTTGTTCTCTTGGTTCTCACTTTTCTATCTCCTTGCTTATCACCTTTGTGACATTTTACTGTTTATTCTGTTTGCCTCAGGGACCATTTCTCCCACTCACTCTCATACACCCAGCACTCAGGAGGGATTTATCAAGTGTTCACTGAAAACAATGTAGTGTGTGAGAATTTTCCAGCATCTGCATTTGTTCGAGCCATACACCTTTCCCCCCCCCACGCCCCCACCCCCTGTCCATTATCCCTCTCTAGATAACAGTGCATCTTGGTGCTTTCTACTTTGCAATCAATGTTTGTTTATGGTACAGTGCTTCCCAAACAAAGGAGATTTCAAAGCCAACTCCAGGGTCCTTAACTAAGAAATAACAGTGTTCAGTGGCTCAGTGGCTGACAGATAGAACCTGGCCTCCTCTCTGGAGGCCCTTGGGACCTAGTGGCTGCCAACAGCAGAGGCTCTTGGCTCTCTGCCTTGTACGTGAGAGCCAGCCTATTGCTACTGTTCGGAATTTATATTTTAATACAGGATGCCAACAATACATTTGTTTAATAGGTGTAGCCATACTGATTTTCCTGTACTGGCGTAGACATTTCACTTTCTTTTCTGACCTGCTATTTTGATTTTCATTCCTCTCACCCAGTTCCAGTGTTCATTACCTGACCAATGGACCCTTACTCTTAAGTATTATTTTTTTTCCCTTTTCCTTTTTCTGCCATCTAATACTATCTGGCTGCCATTTCACCAGATCATTTTAGGGTAGAGTGCCACCCAAGCAAGGGCTGAGTATGCTTCCAGATGATCAAAGAGTTCAGCTCAATGCAACAAGAGACTTTTCAACACACACACACACACACACACACACACACACACACACACACACACACATGTATATGTATATGTATCTGTATCTGTATCTGTATCTGTATATGTATATGTATATGTATATATATCTCATTATGTAATGGCCTACAGGTGTGTCTGAAAATACATTGCAGAGTTGTTAGAGAACAAGGTGTTACATTCCTCATAAGGCTAGCTTCATGGGCCAAGTATCTGTGTAATCAATGTAGATCCTAAGTGCAGAATAGCCACTTAACAGCCCACTGCATGTGCATGTTCATAAGTTTGTGCATGTGCGTGTGTGTGTGTGTGTGTGTGCATGTATGAGGGTTTGTGTGTGTACACACGCACATGCATATGTTTGTGTGTGTCTACGTGAGTGTGTGTGTGTAGGTGGGTTTATGTATGTACACATGCATGTGCATGAGTGTGTGCCTGTGTATGTGCATGTGCGTGTGTGAATGTGTGTGTGTAAATGTGTGTGTGTGTAGGTGCTGTGGCCAGCTTGTAGGTATCAGAGGACCATAGATGGGACTTGGTTGTGTCCTTCCAGTATGAGTGTCACCAGGACCAGATTCTGGTCTTGGGCTTGGTGGAAAGTGCCTTTTTTCTGCAATGCCATCTTGGTGTCTGAGAAGGGACTTTGGACACAGCATGCTACAGTTCATGTGAAGGCCTGTGGTGGATGCCGTTCATTGGCACTCAGCCTTTTGTTGATCTACTCACCACTCCTTTGTAGATGTCTCCAGTGTGTGTTATTTGTTTTTGTTTTCTCTTAGATAGTTAGTAATAAGTTTTCTCAAAAGCAGATTTCACTTAATAAATAGAAGCACATACACAGCAAGACTCCATTGTAGGCAAGGTACTTTAGGCAGAGATTGGAGACCATGGGTGATTCAGGATCTGCTAAGTAGTAATCAGTCCCTGAGAAAAATGGATATTCCAGTGGGTTTAATGTTTAAAAATGAATCCTGGACATTTGTGGCTTGAGGGACACAGTATAGACATTGTTGACCTCGGGTCTCACTATGGAGTCAAAACAAACTGCACCACGGAATGGCCTACAGGTGTGTCTGGAAATACATTGCAAAGCTCTCAGAGAACATGGTGTTACATTCCCCGTAAGGCTAGCTTCACAGTCCAAGAATTTGTGCAATCAAGGTAGATCCTAAGTGCAGAATAGTATCTTAAGTGTTCACAGTCATCGTCTTGAAATTCCTATTGGCCATAACAAAGGATTCTTTGTTTTTATTTTGCACTGGCCCTAGCAGATATACAGAGGGTTATGTTTCCTGCTTTGACTGCTGGCATTTCATTCACTTTTCCTGTTAGATGAGAAGGGAATCATAGGACTAGAAACACATGCAATTATGCTGGTGTGGCTGAAAGTTTTAATGTTATCATCTTACAAGCACAGAGAAGTGCCTGTTCCCTTATCTAGAAGGAGTGTAACAGCACTTGCAGGTATTCACCAGAGGGAAACACTACTGATGCTACAAAACTTTGGGAAAGTAAAAGGCTTGCTCTCATTTTACTCTTATTCTATTTGTTCATTTATTTTGAACAGTGATTGAGTGTCTGTTCCTAAACACGGGATACACACAGCAAGAGGAGGCATCTATCCTTATGTGAGAATTAATCAAGTTTAATAAAGATAATAACTTAGGCAATGTTTTACAGGCTGTATAGCAGCTTATATCATTCTCCCAAGGATTTTTTGAGATAGTTAGGGTTCTCACTGCTCCTTATGGTGGAGAGATGCAAAGCACAGATAACTCAACAGCTGGAAAACAAAGTGGCCAGGGCATAAAGCCAGAAAGTCTAGCTTCACTGACTGCCCATAGCCACTAAGTGTAACAAATGTTACAGTGCTGAGAGGGGAAGTAAGTAAAGTTTATATGTGCTTGTATGCTGCCCCAGGGATGGAGTGGCAGCTGTGCCTGGGATGGGAGCTGATGAGAATAGACATTGTCAGAGTAATCATGCTGGAAATGGGCTATGAAGGAAGAAGAGGTCTGTCTCCTGAGAGACCAGTAGCTAGGGGTAAAGGGGAACCCTCTGTTCCATTGAATAGAGCATGTGTTCAGTGACGGGGTAAGGTGGGTCCTTGCATGTCTAGTCAACAGCTAACCTTTCTGTGATGTTCATGTGATAGAAAGTCACTGAATAATTTCAGTCAAGGCTTTGCAGGGATGAATGTGTAGCTTAGGGTGTTTCCTCTAACAACAGTAAAATCATAGAGTCCAAACGAGACTTATATCATACAGAAACGAAACAGAGGAGGTTGATAAGAAGTCAGAGGGAGCCAAGATTGCAACGTATTCTTGCTTGGACAAGCTTGGAAAGGAGGAAAAAGGTATACACAGTCAGCAAATCACAATGGTGAATTTGTGAGAAACTAAGACCAAATATTGAAATACAAATTAATAAAGGAATTGGTAGGTGTATAATTTATTCAGATTTGTATTAATGAGTAGACCATAAATAATTTTTCAGGATACAAGCAACTCATAGTAAAATAGATTGGTTGAATTTCACATGCATCTTTTGGAAACACTGGCTGTGCTTGCAGGCTGCTTGCTGGGAGCTAAGCCACAGATGCTGTTTCATCAGAAGAGTGTCACTGAAGCACAGGCAAAGGCTGCCTTCAGTCCTTTAGAATCTAATATAAAGTCAGCATAAAATAATCAAATATCTATATTGTAAGATTAGGGAGCTCACTGATGAGAGACAGTCATTACATAGCTTCATAACAATGTCAGAAATGAATAGCTTAGGGGTAAACATAGACTTTTCTCAAAGGAATAATGCTTGGATAAACTATGAAGGAAGGTAGACTTTAAACAAGAGATGATGGCAGACATCAGTCCAGTGAATATAAGCTCTGGAGTTCAAAAGATAATGGGAAACATGGAGTGGTGGTGAAATAGAAGTTGTGCTCAAATAGCAAATGTGTTGAATTTGAAGATGAGCTGTCAGTGTAGCTAAGGATGAACTGCTGGGTCTTGTGAAAGAAGATATGCAAGGGCTGTCCGTCAGCAGAAGATGGCAAGAAAGGAGAAGGGTGGAGTGTGGACTACAGGAAAGGAGACTAGACAGGACATGGTGATCCCATGTTTTACGTGTAAAATTACAGAGAATGAAAACAAGGCTATAACATGTAAGAGGTGTTTTACAGAAGGCACAGGATCTGGGGAGCAGTTGGTGATCGAGGAGCACTGGCCACATGGCTCACAGGTTGGAGTCTGAATGGCTGGAAGAAAGGAATGCTTCAAGTTGGTTCACTTTCCCAGGCTAGGCCAGGACCTGGTGGGTTTATAAAACTTTTAGCAAAATTGATTGTGTAAATGAATTTGCCCGTCTAATGTGATGGTGTAAGGAAAGGTACTTAGATTTGTATTGTGTTTTTGAGTAAAATATTAATCTACACAATGCAAAAGAGGCTGTGAGAAATCCCATGTTTGTTTGTTTTTTTTAACCAGGGAAGGTTAAAATAGATGCTGCTGCTTCTGTACTAGTCTTTCTCTTTTCCTGTCACTGCGGAGCTGCCGATCTCTAGATCTCCTCAGGATAAATGAACAGGCTGCATGGTACTACTTTCTCCAAAGGCCACCCTCGGCCTTAAGCTCTGTGAGCATAATTCTCAGTGACAGGCCAAGATTGAGGAACATGTGCAGAGCCAACTGTACAACTCTGCCTGGTTTTCCAGTTACTTAATGGTGGAAGTAGAATGGACCCAAAGAGTTCGAAAGCAATCAGAGTATGCATCTTGCTGGAAAAGTAAGAGTGGGACTTGGAAAACTCCTTGAGATCCTAAAATCTGTTTATTTGTGAAAGAAAGATGGCAAGTAGGGAAGAACGTGGTAAATGGAACAGTGTGTTGTTGAAAGCGCTAGTGGAAACAGCTGAGACAGTTAGAACAATGGGTTGCTCGCTTTAATGCTGGGATTCTGGAAGTAGAGGAAGATTTCTCAGTCAGTGAAGGGAATGGGTAAAGACCTGAAATCACTTCAAGGTTGTAGGGAGCTGAATTTAAGTTTACATGTGTGTAGGTGACCGTGTTGGTGGCATACGACTGTTAATATAATTGGTCGATTGAGCACAGTGTAGTCTCACGGGTGGGTTACAGCATTTGGGGAATGTAGATTTTTTTTTTTTTGAGAAATATCCTGGAAGCATCAGTGGTGAAAAGATGCCTTCAATTTGCATAATGTGATTCAACTAGGATAATTATTTATTGTTTTACTTCTGGAAAAAAGAGAGAGAGAGAGAGAGAGAGAGAGAGAGAGAGAGAGAGA
>NC_034593.1:21011416-21062709 GCF_900095145.1 Mus pahari | reverse complement strand
TACTAACTGACCCAATTAGTAAACGCGACAAGTTACCATATTTCCTGCCCAATAACAGACGCAGCCCTTAGGGAAGCTGCGTATTGCCTTCCGGATCGGTGAACAATTGACTTCTTCAGTGCACTAATTATGCTGAAAGAGTTAATAGAGCTTCTAAATGCATCTCCTACCCCAGGGAGTGTGAGTTCCAGGGAACCTCAGCTGAATGAAGAGAAGGAGGCCTCAATTGTTTTGGAAAGCCCTAGCACACAGCTTCCTGTTTGTCTACCACGCCTGCAGAAAATCACGTGGTGTTTATTCCTCTCAGTCTATGCTCTATGCCCTAGGATGTGCTGGCCTTGTACATTTTCTCGTCCCATTGATCATCCAAAAGGCACCAAAGGGCCGACAATAAAAGCATTATGAACTTCAGGAAATGATTGGTCCACCCGGGGAACTTGAGGTTTGATGTAGGCATTGTCCATTTGAGGGAAAGGCGCTATGGCTCCTGTGCACGGACTATCTACAGGAAAGATCTGTGGCTCTCAGGCTCCTTTACCTGGCTCTGTTGACAGTCGCTGAGTGACTTTCATCCAGTCATTTTACCTCTCTAGATCTTGATTGTCATTCGTGCCAAAGGATAGCTCAGGGCATGTGAATTCCAGGGCACTTCCCAGATCTCACCATTTCATGTTCTAAGAGGAATAAAGGAATCGCAGTGACTAACGAGGTCGGTGTCTGTCTCGTTTTGTTTTTTGTTTTTTGTTTTTTTGTTTTTTGTTTTTTTGTTTTTTTGTTTTTATTTTTTCTTTCTGCCAGGTTCACTGAACTGCCAAGACTTCAAAAGAGGGATGTTTTTAAAGTCTGTAGTTCATGCATAGATTTAATGTAGCATGAGTCTGTTTCATTGCTTTCTACAGTTTAACAGCCATCTCCAATGTTTTCTTGCCATGCTTCTCTTCCTGTTTTCTGCCTTTCAAAAATAGTCAAACTTTTGCCGATTCCAGCTTCTACATTCTATGATGTACCACGGAAACCTTCTTAAATTTATACTAGCTAGTCTTTGAATACTCAGCTAACTAAATTAGACATGGCATAATAGTGGGATTTCTTTGTCTGATCTGGCAGAGAAAAAAAAATTAAACTAGTTAGCCACACTGTGAAGGGTTTTAAAACCACGAATGCACGACAGCTACAGCATGTGGTGAGGATGGCAGGAGCTCTTTTAATTAATGGACTTTATCCTAATAAAATGTAGAGTGCATTAGGAATCAATGTTAGTATTTGCTAGACTAATTTATAGCTCATAGTCGTCTTTCTGCCTCCTTATTGCTTCTTTTTAAATAGGAGGATGATGTGGTTTATAACCCACTTTTATATTTTATTCATTCTCTTTACATCTATATTGGTTCTGTGGGCTCCAGACAGTCCATAAACAACTTTTGAGAAGGGTGCGTTAGCTTGAACATCACACAACTGCCATACATTCCCCAGAACCCTCCCTGGCTAGATCAGAGAAGTAGGTGTAGGAGGGAGCCTGGGCTCCACTCTTGTCCCTGCCTGCTGGTCCTTTCCCAGGATCTGGGAGGAGCTAAGCCACTGTTTCTGGGTATACTCTACCATGCTTAAGCAGTCCTCGGCAGGAAGCAGGAAGAAAGCAGAATATCCCATATCCTGTTGTCTGTTTCCTGAGCTGCTCTTGCATTTTGCAGGAAATGGGAGGTGAGAAACTGGAGTGGAGATGTATGGTGAAGGAATGCTTTGCTATGACTTTAGGAAGTCTTCTACACAGGGCTTCTAGAGTCCCGCAGATGTGTGTTGTATTCTGGTATGCATATACATATGTTACTCTGTCTACCCACATTTACTATTATCGGTTTAAAAAAACTCAAACGTTTGTTTATTCAACTGCACTGTGAGAACAAATCTCTGGGTGCCATGAGTTTGGGGGAACATCAGTACAATCAGTACAATCACATTCAGTTTTACACACTGAGGACGATGCCATCTTCTCTCTCTCTCTCAGTAAAGAATGTGTGTTGCAAATTTCAAGTCATTGAACTATTTGCAAATGTGAGTTATGACCCAGGATTGGACTAGCTCATTTGAGAGTTACTGAAAAAGCAGGAGGAAGTGACAAATCAAGCAGTGGAATGGCTGAAGACTAGTCATTCAGTTGGAAGAATGTACCAGAATCTGCCTAGAAAAGTTAGATTCTTAAAGTAATCAAATCAGTTTCTGGGAGTCTATCAATGCAAATCTTCTTTATTATTATTATATTATTATTATTATTATTATTATTATTATTATTATTATTATTTGCTGGCTTTTGGAGTTCAGGACCAAATTGAAATAAACTTACTATTAGGCCTCGCACTTTAATAAGAAGGTGATAGAAATATCTTTGAAATTTAGTATGATTGATATTTCTTCCCACCAGAGAAATGGCTTTGGCAACTGAATTTCTATTACAAATTCATGATGCACTCAACTATGCAGTGCCATCTCTGTTTATATCTTGCAGATCAGTCATAGCCAATAACATCTTGTAGTCCAAGAATTGTCTTGTGTCAGCTAGTACTAATACAGTAACCTACAACTAAACTGTCATTTTCTCGCTAAGCTACCATCAATTAATTTTATTGATATATGCTAGGATGAAAATTAAAATATGTCCCTAAAACAAATTGCTATAATTTAGAAAACACAGCCCAAAATTAATATTTATAGATCCAGAAAACAAAAGACAACGATAACTAAGGCTTTTTAATGTGAATACAAACTCAGATTTTCCGTTTTAATATATATATATATATATATATATATATATATATATATATATATCCTAATAAGTATTTAAAAATGGTTTATTCTGCTTTTAATCATTTGTTGTATAGACCACTATGATTTATTTCTTCCACATATGTGTATTAGAGGGGCCCACAAAATGATGTATTTCAATGGTAGTTATACTTAAAAATAATTTCACCACTTGAAAATACTTTTGTGAGTGTGCCTGAAGGGATATAATGAGTGTTATACAGAGGGTATAGAGATCAGAGGGCAAGCCCTGGTGCTGGCATACACCTTCCAGTTTCAGTGAAATAGGGTCTGTACTTTGCCACTATTTAAAGCAGGCTAAGAGGCCCTTATCTTCCTGGGATTTTCCTGTCTCTGCCTCCACTCTGTCTGGAGCCTTGGGGTTATAGATCCTGCTATGTCTGGTTTTATGGGTATCCCAACTAAGGTGAGAACACACGTGAGACAAGTGCTTTTACACACAGATCCATTTCTTCAGCCCCATGAGTTGTTTTCAGTTCTTACAGACTTACCCCAACTTTTATTTGGTGAGATTTTAAATTGATGATTTTATAACAACTGATTTTCTGGGGCTTTCTGGATGACTCATATCCCAGTCTTTGTTCTGAAAACTATTGTCAACACACTGCACACAGAGGGAAAAGTGTGTTTCTCTTGGGATCTTTCCTAACTCACTGACCAGAAAACAGATGTCTTCATAAGGCTCCTCATATGAACATATGTCCTTGCTATCTTTTTTTTTTTTTTTTTTTTTTTTTTTTTTTGCTTTATTCTGATCTTCTATGGTCAATTTTCTTGTCTTTTCTTTTTCTTTTCTTTTCTTTTTTTTTTTTACTTTTGAACTTCAGTGATTGGGTTAACAAATGAACAATCAATCACTATGTTTAACATAAGCACCATGCTTTCAAAGATATGTGTGGGTGGGGCAGGGTCTTACTCTTTAGTTTAGGACATCTTGAAACTCACTATCTAGCCTGGCTTGGCTTGCAACTGGAAAGAAATCTCCTGTTCCATCCTCTTGAATACTGGGATTAGAGGCATGAACCACCCTACCTGGCTTCGGTGGTGTGATGCTCTGATATCTATATGCATTTCAGAGTGACCACCACGGAATAACAGATTAATATCACCATCTCCTTTAGTTTGTATATGCATGAGAGAGAGAGACATGATCTTAGCATCATTGTCTCCCCAACACTCAGCTGTACAGTGCAGTATTAACTGAAGCCATATGGCTAGACATTAGCAATTGGAAATTTGTTCATCTAAGATCACTGAAAATGTACAAGCTTCAGTCATTTTAGAGCAATTTTCTCCATCCCCCATTACTTAGCAACCACATTCCTCTTGCTGCTTCTGGAAGACTGACGTCCAAAACCCTGCCATATGAGTGATGTCTCAGAGTATTTGTCTTTCTGTCTTTCTGTGCTTGGCTTTTCTTACATCTGTGTTCATCCAAGTTGCTGTAGTTCACAGGGTGACAGGGACTCCTACTTTTTAAAAAAACCTTTATAATTTCAAATTCTCTCTCTCTCTCTCTCTCTCTCTCTCTCTCTCTCTCTCTCTCTCTCTCTCTCTCTCCTTTTCATCCTTTCCTCCCCCCTCTCTCCCTCCTTCTTTCTGTTGTCATTGTCTGTCTCTCTCCTCTCTTCCTCCCTTCCTCTTTCTCTCTCTTTGCTTCATCTAGTCATCCATTCCTGGGAAATTAGGTTGGTCCCTGTCTGTCTTGGCTGTGGGTGGGAGATGCAGAGGACTGTGCAGCTATCTCTGCTGCTATAGTGGCTCCGTTTACTCAGTATGCGCGTGTACATATGGAATTGCTGGATCATATGATCCCTCTATTTTTAATTTTTTGAAGACTCTGCCATGCTTTTTAAATTTAACATCTTATATAGCAACATTTAAATTTGCAATTTTCAATCTTATAATCCGTAGAGGCCAAATTCTTTTGCTTTCACCCAGGTGTTATGGTTTTTGTTTGATTACTTTGTTTTGTTGTTGTTATCTTTGGAATGTTTTCTTTGTCTGTTTACAGCAGATCAGTCCCTTTGAAGCCTTGCAATGGTCTGTATTACATTTGCGGCCATCACTCTTTAACTTTTGACTTTTCAATTAACATCTTTAGCTTTTCCTAATCTTTAGGGGGTTAGCTACTATTTATTTTCCATACCACTCCTCCTAGCATTCATGCCATATATTATTATTCAGGCACCTGACTGTATATTGCATGTGGAAGAAAATTTTACTTTTAATTTATTGCTGTTCTGAAAAGGAATTCAGTCCTTGAATACACAAGCATCATTTGAAGATGTCTGTGGTCTTCCATGGTACCTCACTGAGCGTCCATTTTGCCTGATCCCACCGTGCTTTGCCTGGATTTGCCTCTTATCTAGTGGCTTCTCTTTCTGGCAAGATAGCTCTGCTTTTCTCTCATTGCTGACAATTAGGCTCCAGAAAGTCCATGGTCTGTAGAGAGTGGGGCCTGACTTGGTGAGCAAGTTACAGGAAGTCCTGACATCGAAGGAAAGAGTTTGAATTCCCCATTTCAAGCATGGCTTTATTGTGTTTTCCTTGGTAGAGGCTGTTTTCTGTTCCTATATGAAGGCATGAAAATGTCATTTGCCACTAACCTTAGGGTGAGATCACTTAGCTGGGAGAGGAAGAGTAGCCATAAGAACCTTGTTTTATTCTTTGTTACTGACATTTTTCTGCTTCTAATGCATGTAAAAAGACTCCAACTTTTGCCATGTAACCATGTCCATTAAATATTGGAGGTATGCAAGGCCATGCCATTGGCCTTGTAACTGAATGCATATGAAGATTTTCTTGTAAATTTGCATAGGAATGTGAGTTGGAGGATGCTACACACTAGTAATTGTGTGTGTTTGTATGTGTGCATGTGTGTAATACAAAGCTGCTTGTTGCTGCAAAACTGCGAAGATATTACAGATGCTTCAAGGTAGATTTTTTAGCTCTTTATAAAGTAAACTTTTGTGGTTTGTCATAACTTTTAAATTTTATGCAAAGAAGCTGAATGTAATATTTTAATTGTTTATCTCAATGAAACCAATGAACTTTCTCTGCTCTACAAATGCCCATTATATATACACATAATTTTAAGATATTAATTAATTGTAATACTTTTCAGTTTACTTACAATGAGGAAACAGCACTCCTGAGTTTAGGAAAGCCCCAAGTTATAGAATATACTGTTGATTTCCTTATTGACAAAGCCTTACAGACAAGAGGATCTCATTTCCTGGTGCATGCCCCTTGTTCCCAAACTGAAATTAATCTGACACGAATTAGGTCACTTAATTCCTGTAATTTAGACTTTTAAGAATGGCAAAACCATCAACAGCCATTATCTCTAACAGTTTTCAAGTTAAAATGATGCACTTGGAGACTTTAGTAACTGCTAAATATAAAATAGTTATTTAGTTTTTAAGAAAGCATATTGAATAAAATATTACAAAATAACCAGTGAATCATGAATAGCTATTTGCAATTTTGAAACCTCTAGAAGGGGGGGCTTTAAGAAAGTCATATATCAAAGTTTCTGTTAGAAAACTTTCTTTGAATCCTATTTTCATAATTATGTACCTTATCTCCATCTTCTTAATGCTTCTTTAATATTGCTTTTTTATTGAGTTAAGAAAAGGAGATTTGGTTGTGATGAAAAACTGAAGAACTCAGCGCTCATTCCAGTCAGTATGGGACATAGCATTTTAATGAAAAAAACATTCAAAATGAAATAAATACTTTTTGAATGTTCATAGGAAACTTTAAACTTTGCATACTAAAATTCAGGTCACTTGAAACATGCGAAGACCACAGTAGCCAGGAGTTATAAATTATTTTCCAATTTATAATCAAAGCAAACCTGCTTATTTCTAGAAGAAAACATATTCCCTGGGGAGGGGGAACAAAGGCAAAACTGTCTAACGTAAGTGCAGAGATAACTACTTAGATAATCTTAAGTCATACAACCAAGTAAAGGACTCCAAGACATCATAGATAGTGAACTTCTAGCTAATTAATTAATCCATTTTGAATGAAGATTCACAGATGAAGGTGTTTATGACTGCTTGTGGGTGTGTGTGAGGGGGGGCACAGGATTATTGTACTTCAGATGCCATCTACCTCTATCTATCTATCTATCTATCTATCTATCTATCTATCTATCTATCTATCATCTATCTATCTATCCATCCATATATCTATCTCTATTATCTATTTCTTTGTGAGGCAGTCAGGAGTCTCTAACTAGCCTTGAACTCACCAAGTAAGCTAAGCTGATTTGATAATGAGCCCTATGGATTCTCTCTCTCAGCTTCCCCAGCAATTGGAGAGCAGGTGCATATCACCATGTCTTTATTTTAATGTGTAACTCTGGAGTAGAAGTCAGCATAACAAGGCAAGTTTGTGGGCTAAACCACCTCCCTCCCCAGCCTCTGGGCATTTATTGATTAAAATAATAAATGTGGTTGCCTAAACCACCTGACTAAAACAGTCTCACTCTTATCTGATTTTCTTTACTTTTGCAGTAAGTCTGCTTTAGGATCATAATGAACACAGAAACAAAAGGACATATCAAAACAGTATGAACATAGCCCAGGAATGACAAACAACACAGGAATCTAAACCCTTTCTTAACAGACGAGAGCATGGCAGTGCTCTGCAGAGCCTTGGGAATCATGTGGTCTGATATTGTTCTTCCAGACAAAACTTACTGGCCGTTTACAATTAGATTAACGCCCCCTCCTCATAACTTGTTTGTACCATCCTTCTTTTTTAATGCTACCATATTTCTAAATGTCCATGTTAGTCTTCTGTATTACTTCTGCCATGGTATTCCTTTTTAGGTTCTAGTGTTATCTAACAGTTACTTCCTTAACATGCTTCTTCAGTGTAGAATTCTATTGGTTCTATTTACCACACTAAAATTTTCCCTTAAGTGAGAAACATCTTTAATTTTCTACCCTAAGTGGTGTTATATACATGTATTAGATAGTTACTGGGATTGGTATAGTCCTCTTGGAGAGCTGAAAATTCAGAATTGTGGGCATAAGGTATTGGGGTCTCAGAGATGCATGACGGAAGCTGGGGCAGAAGGGGGGTGTTCAGAGATGCCTAGTGGGAACTCTAAAGTATGTGGTCTTCTTGAGAGAGCAAAGAATGAAGAGAAGACAAGTCCCTGAAGAGGCTACAAGAGGGCATAGGGGTTCCAGTTGCAGGTGGCTGTGAGCCACCCAGTGTGAGTATGAGGAACTACACTTGGATCCATCAGAAGATCAGCAAGGGCTGTCTCTCCAGCTTTCTTGTCAATTTCTTTTTGTTGTTGTGAGGTGATATACAGCTAATTTTAGAATCAAGTGACAGAGAGATGGTTGTAATATGAAGGTGGGCATTTTAAACTTTTTTATTGAAGTCACTTCCACTATCGATTACCTGTTAATGACCCTCAAGTATGGAGTGTTTTGTTAGGCAAGCAAAATAGGGTTTTCATAGTGTGAGACACATGGAGGCTTTGTCTTCAGGGATAGTGTTCACATCTCTCTTTACCCTTCCTTTCTAAGTGTAGAGTCAATTTTACAGTTTTTACATGAGTGTTAGAGAACACTAGTACCTCAAAATTTCCCTCATTCTTTCTCTGAGTTTTAACTTTCTGTTTATTCCTTAACAACAAAAATGAGATTTTACCTGAAATAAATGAATCAGTATGTATTAGTATAAGTGTATGTATTATTAGAGGGGAAAGGAAGGCAAGAAATGTGAGTAAATTTATTTACTTGTGTGAGAAAAAGAGGGAGTGAGGGAAGAAAGGAAGGGAACAAGGAAGGAAGGAGAAAAGAAAGGAGAGAAGAAAGAAGTAAGGATGAAGTCAAGTAGGGAAGAAAGAAAGGAGGCAAGGAAGCAAGGAAGAAAATGAGGAAGAAAGTAACGAAGGAAAGACAGAGGGAAGGAAGGAAGAGAGGGAGGAAGGGGGGTTGAACAAGGGAGGGAGGGAAGAACTAAGGCAGGCAGGCAAGCAGGAAGAAAGGAAGGAGGGAAGGAAGAAAGGGAGGAAGGCTACTCAGATTATTTCACACGTCCATCTTTGTAGTTTGTGCATGCAGGTTTTCTCCCCAGAGTTATTTTTAAAGTGAAACATTCTTCAACAACTTGGTAAATTTAGATATTTATAATAATCTATAGCCACAGTTATAAGAACAAAATTTATTTAAATGCTATATAATTTATTCTGGAATCATATTGTAGTTGCCTTGAAGTGATTTTTCTAAAATAGATTTATCATAGGTATAAATGAGCTTCAATCCCATAAATTCTTGAGACTAATTTTCTTGTATTATTTATAAAAATTAAAATTGTGACATAAAAAGTTCAAAAATTATTCCATGTGATTTGTGATTCCCAGTGTACTTTACTTTATTCATAAAGGAATTTTGTATTTTACTTCTTTCTCACACTCCCAAAATTTGATCCTGAATCAGACATTTTACAGCTGGGTAATAACCTCTTGGAAAACAGTGTTTATAATGGAAATGCTGCTGTAACATCAAATCTAGCAGAGTTGGGAGACAGCCTTCAATCTTTGTGATTTGCTGACAACATGGAAGTCTGTTCTCCGATACATCTGCAGTGTCTATCTTGAGAGTTCCAGATTGTAGGGAATGACATGCCTTCCTACAGGAGAGGGGGAAAAAAAAGCCACAGGCAGCATCCATAGAAATCGGCTGAAGGATGCTGCGAGCATCACACAGTCTTTCTGATGGTTCTTAGAGATGGCTGTGCAACCAGTTACGTTTTAATTTTTACCCCAGAATATGGGGAAAGTAGTTATGAAACTTTTAGGAAAGCTATGAAGAATTTCTTATCATAAAAACAACGGTACATCCAATTTTATGCAGAAGATGCCTGAAATCACTGCGGATTTATCTGCAGGGAATCCAGTGTCCAAAGTCAATATCTACACGCTCAAAGAATGAGAATGAGCTAAGTCCAGCACAATGGAATGGATTAGGGTTGATATTAGTTGTGCAGTCCTTGCCTTTATGTTGAGGGGAAGTCTAGTGGATTCGATCAATCAATCAATTAATCAATCATGAGACAGCCATTTACAGTGAGATGCTCAGACTTTAAAGAGGCTTGAGTTTCATAAGGCTTGAATGTATACTCTTTACTTCATAAGAGAAATTGCTGGTCTTCACCATTATGTATTTACTAGAAACAGAAAAGGTTTCAGTGAAGACCACACTGTAAGTACAATTCTTTGTAAAATCGTCTAACGAAGAGGTGGATGAGATCCATTTAGAGTTTTCTGAGTGTAGGACAATCTCATCAAGAAAGCTATTTCAGTGGCCAGATATTTGTAATTTGCTCTCACAACAGTTTTCACTTTAGAAACCATTAGACATTCATTGTGTAGAAAAGACATTGGGGTAGGGAGGGAGGAAGTCTGATAAACTGAGAAAGAACGGATGATGGGGCTGTATAAAGCACATGAGGGTTTTCAGCTTCCGCTTTATTTGAGATGGTTAGGATTTGCATGGTTCTAAGCCAAGAACTTGTGTGAGTTGACGATTGTTGGACCCTCTTTGCTGCTTCCTAACGCTGTTCCAGAGTTGATGTCAAGAGTCTGGTTCTCTGCCATCTCGCAGCTTTGTTATTAAGCATCCTACTGTGGCAGCATCCACTTGCTCTTCACAGAAGCTCCTCTTCCATATTTGGCTCCCAGAGACTCCCTGGCTTTGACTCACTATCCCTCTTAATATCTGCTGAAGTTACTTCAACTATCTTTTAGAAATGGACTCACATGTGGGCAGTGTGTGCCACTGCATGCTCTTGGGCACATCTAGCTGTGTTTCCAGTGTCATTCACTACCAAGCTGAGTGTCTTTGTCTGGAAGGAAAAGGGAGGCCTCTTACAAAGAAGAAGTTGATAGCTTGGCTCAGGTGCACAGACACCCGGAGAGGTATTTATTCAGACTTCTAACCACGGTGTTAAAAAAGGGCCACACGGATGCCTCCCGAGTCAAGGAGGGTGTTTTCCACTTGTATAAAGTATGAGGTATTTGGAGAAATGATGTCTCTGAGAAGACAATTCTTTCTTCTCCCTCCCTCCCTCCCTCCCTTCCTCCTCCCTTCCTCCCTCCTTCCCTTCCTCTTTCTTTTCTTCCTTCCTTCCCTCCCTCCCTCCTTCTCTCCTTCCTTCCTTCCTTCCTTCCTTCCTTCCTTCCTTCCTTCCTTCCTTCCTTCCTTCCTTCCTTCCTTCCTTCCTTCCTTCCTTCCTTCCTTCCTTCCTTCCTTCCTTCCTTCCTTCCTTCCTTCCGTTCCTTTCTTTTCTTTCTCTTCTTTCTTTCCTTCTTTCTTGTGTTATTTATTCAGCTTGCATCCTGATTGTAGATCTGACCCATCACATCCCACCCTTAAAGGTCTTTCCTCCATTACCTTTCCTTCTCCTCAGAGAGGGGCAAGTGCCTCTTGGGTACTAGCCTGCTCTAGGAAATCAAGTCACAGTGGGACCAAGTGTGTCCACTCCCACTGAGGCCTAGTGAAGAAAATCAGGAATTTTGGACTTGTAACACCACTCTGAACATCCTGATTTTTCTTAGCTTCTAATTCTCATGTAGAGGTACAGTATTTATAGGCAGAGAATGAACTGGACTGGATTTCCTCTGCTGATCCCCATAGCTTGTTAAACCTCTTATGGATAATCCACTTACATAAGCTTATATTCATAAGACCACAGGGCATTGTTCTGTTATCCATTTTAATAGAATTCTGAGATGATGTGATAATTGACAACCTGGGTAAGTATTTTCTATTAAAGTAAAAACAATATACTCAAGGTAATAAAGGTAACCTTGCCTAAATCCAATTTTTAATTAAAAACACAACTGTTAAAGTTCCCAAAATACTAAAGAAATGAGTGTTCATAGTTCATGATAAGATAAAAAACTGAAAAGTCACTGGTGATTTCAAAATCGCAAATTGATTGAAAGTGCACATGAAACATATATTCAAAAAAAACAAACCCTAAAACATGCCCATTGTATCTTCATAAAAGAGATAAAATGTTTCCTCAGCCCCATCGCAAATCATAATCACTATAACCACATTCATAATTACATATATATGTGTACACATATAACTATAATCCAAGCACTGTCATTCTATATATTTCAGAAAAATTTCACTTATATACATAATTGTATACTTCACAATTTTAAAAAATGAAGTAGCATAGTAGATAAGATCTGGGAAATTTGTTTTCTTTCACTTAACAGTGAATAGTGAGCCTTTCACACATAACTCACTGACACCTTAGGAACCTGACCTATCAAATGCATCTATTCAGAAAACAGGACTATCATTCGGCTGACCATTCTCATCTTGGAAAGGAATTTCTAATTGTTTCTTTCTGGTAGTATTCATGATTCAGTTGATGCTATTAGTATGAGAATTAAGCTTCAGTATAGCCTTTTCAGTAGCATATATGAAATATTCACTTGAAAAGAGCAATAGAATATTTTATTCCTGTGATGGTGCAGATATAAAATGGAGAGAGCTAGACCAGAGTGGGAGAGAGGAATCAGTGCCTCCCTCTGACAAAGGAGAAGAAGGGTATCAGGGGTAGCAATTAGCCCTTCTAGGAAGACTTTTAGATGGCAACAGAACATTTTGTTATCTACATAACATAAAGATTTATCTTTGTTATGAGAATCAGTTAATTTTTGGATCTTTTCATAAATAGAACACCCTTAAATGCAGAAGAGTTAATAAAATTCTATCTTATTTTTCTAGGCCCTGGAACATTTATTTTGCCTAAAGACACTACTAGTTATGTGAGGACATGAACACAACCAAAGCGTGTATAGGTTATCTGTGTGTCTCTACTTCACAGATCTTCTTATTCAAACCCTATTCGCTCCCCCTAGTGCCGTGCGAGGAAGATGTTAACAGCTCTGCTTTATTTCATTCATGTGGCACGGAGCTATTAAGTAATTCATTCTATGACGCTATCTCTGGAATTAACCTGCTTCTGAAGGTAAGGACAAAGAAGCTCCCACTTGCTGTCTTGATTCTCATCGGTTCTCAAATAAATATGAAATGAACTATAATGGCCGACGAGGCAAGTGGGGGGCCTGGCATTCTTAAATAACCATTATTCTTTGATTGTGCTTTGAATAAAAACCTCATCTTTTCTCTTTGTACAAAGAGGAAAACCATCACGCGTATCTATCATGTATTTGTCATGGGAGTACATGCAATGTTTTTGAAGAAGGCAGCTTCCCAATGACACTCTCTAAAAAAATAAATGAATCAAAAGTCACTCAAGGAACCAAAATTGTAATTTTTTTCCCTTTGGTGACTAGAATGGATTTATCTCTGATGTAATACTTTACTTTGATTCCCATTAATTACATGTCAGAGTATACACCAATGAAAATCTTTCTTTCTTCATGATGACTTAATTTAAAAAGTATTTTTAAAAAGTGCAAGTCTATGTTCAGTAAGAGTGAAACACACATTTCTGCTGATTCTTTTTAAAGAGGAGCCAGTTAAACAGCAGATATGGAGGAAACCTGTGTCCCTTCACTCTTGGCAGACTCTCAGCTTGAAGTCCTGCAGCGCAGAATGGCAGTGCAAGGTGCAGCAATTCACCATGTCTACAAAAGTAGCAGGAATTTTGTTTACAGCTTTAAAACGACTTAGCTGTTTACTCTGACTTCTTTCCTTTTAGTAAAAAGTGAAAGATAGGAAGAAAAAGAAACAGAACAGTTTTACAGAGTTTAGCCTTGATTTGTTAGTTAATAAGATGCAGTGTGGATCAGGGAGGAAATCCTATAATGTCACTTACATCTGTGATTCCTCTACCACATTCCTGCCCAGAACTCTGTCCTTTGCTCATTTCCTGTGGGATTTTCTGCTAGTGCCAAAGAGAAAGGAACGGAACAGGGAAATTGTACGCTCTGCAAAGTACTTTTTAACTGTGCATGCAGCAAAGTGGTAAATGGTTCTGTTCATTCAAGGAAGCCATGACTATTACACAGGCTTAGGAACAGAGGTTCTGAAGCAAGCTATGTCCCCAATGCTTGTTGGGGACATTTCTTTCACCCCCATTTAACTTTATTTTTTTTTTAGTTCTGTTCTGTTCCATTAACCAGAGCACATCATTCCCTCCCTTACTCTATAATATACTATACTTTTTGACCTTCAGAGCAACACATCTGTGTGTTGTTCTATAACTCAGAATTGCAATATCAGGAGGATTAGGTTCACGGATTAGAACATCAGCATGTTGGTAGATTAAAAAAAAAAATAGGTTGACTCTTAAATCTGACTTAATACCAACTTGACCCATTGTTAAACATGGAAAGTAGAGTTGCGTATCAATACTACAATGTCATCTACATTTTTCTATAACTCATATAATTGGAGAAACTGGATATAATATGTAACAGATAGTATCAAAGTCTTAGACACATTGCAAAAAATTAGAAGAGATCAAGCAGTGTAAAGAGTGGAGCCGTGTATCTTCTGAGATATCTTCTGAGAGCTGGCAAAGCCCTGCACCAATCCAGTCTTTGTTGGTGACTTGGATGTTCACAGTGAAAGCAGAAATATATTCAATGCATTGTCTCTTTCTATTTGTTTAATGGCCTTTAATAAAAGTCACTAGAAAAGTGTTGTCCTAGGTGAACAGCAACTTGCGGGGTGATCTGTGACATTCTTTATTCTCATTAAAAAAAAAAGAAAGAAAGAACGAAAGTAAAACCCTGGATGTATAAGGACCCTTTTGATTACAAATGTGAAAGTCAAGGGAAAGAATTAAGACTGCTTTGAGAATTCTTCCTCGCAGAGTGATTGGGCACCTTTAACTATCTGGTGGGTTTTTCATCTTTGGATGGACATATAGTATAAAATACTGATAATACTCTCAGCCACACTTTCTTTTTTTTTTTTTTATGTGAACAGTTTTACTTTGCACAAAAATTCACTACTATAGACTTACATTATACATTAGCTTCATTTTTGTGATTTACATATACCTTAAACATAATTCATGACCTTTCAGGAGAACTTAACTGCAGTTATGAAGGAAATAAGACAACTATAGTAGAAAACGTCTATTTACTGCTTACAAAGGATCAGATGTCTGTATTTTTTTAAGTTTTCGAAGTTATTATTAATTAATTAATTAATTAATATTGGATATTTTATTTATTTACTTTTCAACTGCTATTGCCTTTCCCGGTTTCCCCTTTGGAAATGCCCTATTCCATCTGCCCTTCCCTGTTCTATGAGGGTGTTCCCACTTCCACCCACCTACTCCTACCTCCCCCCCCCAGCATTCCCCCACACTGGGGCATCGAGCCTTCACATGACCAAGAGCTTTTCCTCATATTGATGCTAGACAAGGACATCCTCTGCTACATATGCAGCTAGAGCCATGGGTCCCTCCACGTTTACTCTTTGGTTGGTGGTGTAGTCTTTTGGAGCTCTGGTTGGTTGATATTGTTGTTCTTCCTATGGGGTTGCAAACCCTTTCAGCTCCTTCAGTCCTTTCTCTAACTCCTCCGTTGGGAACCCTGTGCTCAGTCTAATGATTGGCTGCAAGCATCTGCCTCTGTATTTGTCATGCTCAGGCACAGCCTCTCAGGAGACAGCTATATCAGACTCTTGTCAGCAAGCACTTCTTGGCATCTGCAATAGTGTCTGTGTTTGTGACTGTATATGGGATGGATCCCCAGGTGGGGCCATCCCTGGATGCTTCACTCCTTCTTAGAAGGGGGAACACAATAATCATGGGAGGAAATATGGAGAGTGAACAAAGGGCTTTCAGACACACTTTCTATTTTAACTGTCCTGCTATTTTTACCTCTAAAGAAGACGATGGGTCAAAAGCTCCATGACTTTATCTCAATAATGTTCAAATCGAACAGCTCACACTTTGCATGCATCTTGTAATGATTATTTTTGCTACCATTCCTCTATGGGTAAGCTTTTACAGTTCTGTTAAGTTACTATTGGAAGACAAAAGTAATCAGAAAGTCATCATATAAGGGAATATGTTCTAAGGCACTAAAATAGCCAAGATATGATTCATATATCCTTAGTTGTTCTGCAATATATAAAAAGTTGTCTGATATCTTAAAGCATAAAACTGAGTTCTGGTTGAGATGACAGTGGAGACACCCATAGAACATCCTGTCTTACTCTACAAAACTATAATAATGGTTTCCTTTGGTTCCTGATTCATCAAACACACCAGAAAACACCTATGAGATAAATATAAGGGGAAATTTGTGGTTCTCTATGTATTTGTTATAATTTTGAACTTTCAGACCCAGATAAAAATTGCCAGAGGTATTGAGTTCTTTACCCTGTAACATTTGGGGAAGAAAGATGTGCAGCTTTGTGTTAAGTCACTCACTGCAAGTGAGGTACATAGGACAGAAGCGACATCTGCCTTCTAAACATCCCATTGGATTGAAAACTTGTGACACGATTCTTTTTTACCCAATATAAAACTTTGGCCTTCTGCCACTTCTTTTTGACAAATACAGTTCTTTTATTTTAATCAGTGAATAGATAAGAGAGTGTGTATTTTAGATTATTACTTTTACAGTCAGAGAGGTGACAAAGCTTGCCCATAGCTCTGTTTTGATTTTCCAGGCTGAGAAAATATAATTGTAGCTGTGAAATGAAGTAGGTGTAAAACGAGTCGATGGTTCACTTAGCTTCAGTCAAGAGATGTTGGTTTTAACCTTTAATTGGAAAGGTTTTATTACGCAAACAAATTGCACAATCCAGAAATGAAGTTGGAAGTGCATAAGAATTATTTAAAAGAAGTACACCTGGTAGATTTTAAAATAAAAGTGAAGCTAATAGGTCTTTAAATTATAATTTTCTATATTTCAACAGGTCCTTTCTATCACCCACACAGTACATAAGGCTTCCTAATTGCTCTGAGATTTATATTTCTCTTTTGTGAAATAAAGATAATATCTGCAAAAGAATTCATGGATAATTTGATAAGAATTGCAAAAAAGTTAACTTTAAGATTCTTTTCATATCATGGATTATTTTTATCAGATGCTAGTCCTCACGAGGAAAATATACTTCATCGAAACATGGTTTTCGCATCTCAGAGATGTATGATATTCTGTTCCTGTACGATCCTTGTGAGAAATATTCAGAATATCTTCGGAGGAGGACACATTTTCATGTTGGATTTTCATGTGCTCATTGTAAGTGTTAATTGTTCCAAGGTCAAGATGAGAGTCTGTAGCACAGGGAATTGCTGGCTCACTGAAAGGATTGTTACATACAGTCTCAAAGTATACTGATAATTCTATAAACTCAACAAATGAAACCAAGAGAAATAGTCCAAGTTAGCTCCGTTTGTTGTAATAAAACATTTACATTCTACCAAATACATATATGTTGCCACGTATATTTTGTTAATGTTAAATACTAATTGTAGAATATAATTTTGTTGAATAAAAGTGGGCTGCTTATGAACATATAAAATAATAATGGAAAAATTTAAAGGAGTGTTGCTATTATTTAGGGCAAAGATGGGAATGGTGCCAAACGAGAATATAGAAAGGATAATTAAGGGTTGGGAAGAAGAGCGCTGACCTTCTCTCTTTGATGTCTGATAATTACTCCCTTACAATTGTACTTTGCCGTGTTGGGGGTTTTTGCTCTAAATATGAATGGAAGCAACCATCAGTCAGAGATATTCTAAGAAGCGGTGGGAAGGGATTCATGAGCCTCTACCCCCAACTTAGTAGCTGTGAACAGCTGGCAGCATTCAGGGGAGCGGAATCAGTTATCTCTAAGTGTGTGTCTCCTGGTAGCCTGACCACTCTCTATTTGATGGTCCCTGTAACCAAAAGTCGATGCAAAGTACATATAGGAGTTGATAGGTTATTAAATAGAAAAGAATAGATACTGTTCTAATGGGTCTTTGGAGGTGGTTCTAGAAGGAGTTGGAAAAAATGTGATTAAATATATTATATGAAATTTGCAAAAACTTAATGAAATTTAGATTGAAGAGTTGGACCAAATGAATAGATCTTGGTTTTGTTAACAGATAGCAGGGTAGGAAGACTAGCCTTCGGGCATGTGGAATGACTGCGTGGGCTCTCCAGACATGGTTAGCTTTGGAGGGTTGTCATGCTATTCAGTTAGGGAAAACTGGATCTAACTTTGGAAAACCAGTTTACTAGATCAGTGATGAAGAATATCAATGCAGATCTAGTTGGCCAACATAAAATTCTCTCAGTCCTATTTTTGAAGACTTTTTGTCTCACTTAGCTTTGGGCAATATTTTCCCCTCACAGTGTGGGTATCTTGAGCCACTGGATGATTTGAGAGTGTCTAAGAGAAGGAACAGGTTGATGACTGGAGTCCAGAAGCCAAGCTCTGGATAAGGAGGTTGGTTATGGAAAGAGCTTGTCTTGGGAAGCTGTGCACAGGGTGTGGTGTCTACCATCAATGTGTCCACTGCCTTGGGAAGCTATGGGTAGACAAGGTGTGGTGTCTACCATCAATGTGTCCACTGCCTTGTCCTTTCTGTTGCTCATACTGTCTTCTTCCTTTCTTCTCTATTCATCCTCCTTATTTCTTTCAGTCTCCTCTCCCCTCTCTAATTGTTTCTCTTACCCTCTGGTCTACCTGCTGGTCTTCTTCCTCTCTCTCTGTTTCTCTTCATTCATCCTACATTTGCCCTTTAGTTGTGCTAATATCCTCATTCATTCGTGAAAACACTGTACCCATTCTATAATCATCTAAATGTTAATGCTTTATCCTTTGTTTCCAAAGAACACAAAATGGTGTTCTGTGTACCACATAATATGCACATAAAATGATTTGTAAATTATCCAGAACTTGTCTTTTAGTCAATTTATTTAATGGAATTACATTTGAGAAGATAAGAGCTTAGAGCCCACTGATGGAAGCTTGTTTTCATCTCTTTATTTATTTATTTATTTATTTATTTATTTATTTATTTAGGGAGGCACTTTATATTTTATATTGAAGGCTTACATTTCTCCATAAATTCAGCTTTCAGTATTTTAAACTAAAAAAGTATACATAAATAAGTTTATACTTACACACACACACACACAAACACACACACACACACACACACACACACACACACACCACATTTATTCCTAGTTTAAGAAAGTCATATACCACCACACCAAGCAGATGCTTTCAAATTTTGAAGTAAGCTTTATACTTGTTAATATTTTCTTGCTTTATTTTTAATATATATACATATATATATATATATATATATATATATATATGATGTGAAACTCCTATCTAAGAAAATTTCTAGATCGTATTTATCATTTGTTGAACATATTAATTCCCATACTCTCATATCACCATTTATCCTTGTTCCTAGGCAAGGATACCTAATATCATGCACACATATAAAATTTCATGTACATGAATAAAATCTAAGAAACACAAGTAAGAAAACAAACCTTATGACATTATTTTTCTCAAGACTGACTTCATATGTTTTCTCTGATTATTTCCCATTTAACACACTTTCCTGAAGATATCATGACTTCATTCTTTTGTATGGCTGAAAAAAGGTATACTTTATATATAAATTATCTTTCCTTATCTATTCATCTGATGTTGCAGTTCAAGTTTAGTTCTATAATTTAGCATTTGGGAATAATATTATTTAATGTGCAAATGTCTCTGTCATAAATTGACCTAAACTTCTTTGGGTAAACTCTCAAAAGTGTTATTCTTGGTTGAGTGATGAATCTATTTCTATGTAGCAACCTCAATACTAATCTCTGTAGTGGCTTGACTAGTTTATATTCTCACAAGTAGTGAATAAGATGTTCATTTTGTCTCTATCTTTGCCAGCATTTGCTATTACTTGTTATCTCTTATATTAATATTTTCTGAAATTAAAATACAATTATAGCATTTCCACTTCCTTTAGACCCTTCACCTTTTGCATTACTTTCTCTCAAATTGTCATGGCCTCAAATTTTAAATTTTTCTCTATGTATCTGTCTCTCTCTCTCCATCTGTCTTTCTGTCTCTCTCCATCTCTCTCTGTCTCTCTTTCTCCATCTCTCTGTGTCTCTCTCTGTCTTTGTCTTTCTCTGTCTTCATCTCTCTCTGTCTCTCTCAATCTATCTCTGTGTCTGTCTGTCTGTCTCTCTCACTCTCTCTTTCTCTCTCTCTTTCTCTCTCTCTCTATCTCTCACTTGGTATACAAATACAACCTACTCAGCCAGTCAAAGCTATTTGTATGTTTATGATTTCAGGGCTGACACCCTGGTATTGGATAATGATTATGACACCAATAGACACCAATAGGGGAAATCTCGTGGGGCCCCGACCCCAGACAAAGAGATACAGGCAACTAAGGAATGGCGAGAGTGAAAGAGCTATTTGTTTTGATAATGACTGCCATCCTGTACAGGGATTTCAAAAGTTATTTATGTAACTTGAATTTGAATTTGTCTGATGGCTGTTGAAACTTTGTATTGGTTCAGTGTTCGTTGCTGCTTGTACTTCCTGCTCATTGAGCACTATTGTTTATCTCTATTAGTTTGTCTGTTGATTGGGTTGTTTTCTTTTTGCTTGGTTTCTGAGATTTTTATAATGTACAAACTACTACTCTGTCAGGTGTAACTTGCAACAGTTTTATACTATTTTTTAGGGATGTCAGTTGGTCAGCACAGAATTGAACTGATTTCTTTGTTGAACAGAACCTTTTCAATTTCATAAAGTGTAGTTATGAATTGTTGGTATTATTCCTTGCTCAACTGGAGTCCTATTCAGAAAGTTCTTGCCTGTGCCTATGCCTTCAGGTATTTTCCTTAAACATTTTTAGATGCTCGCGTCTTACAGTAAAGTCTTTGATCTGTTCGTAGGTGATTTGGGGCAGTGTCAGGGGTCAGGGTCTAGTTTCATTCTTCTACATGTGGCTAACCAGTTTCTCAGCACCTTTGCTAAAGAGGCTATTTTTTCCCTCCAGTGTGTAATTTTGGCATCTTTGTTAAACTTAGGTGGCTGTAGCTGTGTGAGCTTAGAATGAATTCTCTGTCATGTTTCATGGGTTGCCATGTCCGTTTTTGTGCTCGTATCATGATGGTTTTGTTGCTATGGCTGTGTATGGTAACTTGACATCAGGTATGGCGATAGGTCCAGCATTGCTTTTGCCCTTAGGATTGAGTGGCTACCCATGCACAGCTTTTTTGTGCTTCCATATAATCATTAAGATTGTTTTTTACTACTTTTGTGAAGAACAATAATTCAATTTGAAAGAAATTTCATAATTTAAAATATTTATCCATTTATAACTTTGAATCATTTTAAACCTACATTGTAGAAATTAGGATGTGTAAAACAAAAATAGACTACAGTTCACTTCAGTTAGGAATAATAACTTATACCATAAATTTATTATATTTAAGAAAATATGTGAATTCAATAAAAAATCTAATATAATCTATATAAACATAAATCAGTTGGTCCCAATAATTTCTTTTTAATTTAGTGTTTCAGTATGATTTCCAGAAGCCAATTATAGTCAATGGACAATGTATTTAATATGATTTAACGTAACTGATTCTTGTTTTAACTTCTTATTTTTGTTTTGATTTTGTTTTTCATGACACTGTATATTCAATGGTTCACATTCAGTATGGTACAAAATCCCCAAATTCTCTATTGTGTTTTCTCATTGTTTGATTAAGTTAAACATGCTGAAAGCATTGCTGTGAGGTGTTGTTATGTTTCCTGGGAAGTGGAATAACTAATGCTTCCTGATACTGACTAATTTACTATGTTAATAGCATCTTCATAATATATAGCTGGATACTTGCTTAGAATCACATTCATCACATCTCATAACCAAAACAACATTGTTTTTCTGTTTCTCACCACCAACAAAACAGGAAAGTGATATATGGGGGGGGGGTAGATATTTTAGGATGGTTGAATAATTCTTTTCAACATCCTTAGTAATCCTGGTGTGAACATATAATTACATAGAAAATGGAATATTATTTTCCTAAATTTCTTTTTTAAGTCATTCAACATTGTTTTGGTAAATTATTATTATTATACCATTTTTTGCTAGAATTTCTAAAAATGGCTATTGGAAGCTCCTCCATTCAACTCCTGTGTGTTCTTCTGCTTCCATTAATCTTTGAGTAAATCTGATGTAGCTTCTGGCTCATTCTGTGTTTTTCTTTCTCAAACTTAAAATAAGGATAAGGATTTGAGATTTTGTATACAAGATATTCATGCTGGATTTGGTCCTTTTTAGACATGTCTCCATCGGGATCAGGAAGGTAAATGGCCTTATAGGTCATGCCTAACGTGCTCCTTAGTACTGTATATCTTGTCTCATAACACAGTCAATTGTTTCTGGGTGTCTGTTGGTCTCTCCCAGATACCATGACAGAGTGAGTTGTTGCAGGAGAGATTTATGGCCTACAAAGCCCAAAGTATTTGCCACAACCCTTCATGAATCTTATCTTGAACACCTTGGCAATGTCTTAGTTATATCTTCTACTTGAGTTTTGTTGACATACTATTTTTAATTTGTAAGTTCATTCCCCCCACCCCTCCCCCAGCCAAATAGAATAAGAGTGATTGATTATATCAATGGCCTGAAAGATCTAAAGAACAAAATTAGACTAAACAAGTCAGATCCAGCATGTGATAAAATGGATTTCATGATGCTAACTGCTATGCTATTTTAGTGAAAGAGAACACTGTTAGAGAACACCCCCCCCCCCTGTTTATTACCTTGGGAGATTTTATAAACCACAGATAGGCAGCAAAGTCTAGGATGAAATTTAAAGAACATTCAGGGTGGGAGTTGGTGTATTCTGTATATAAAGATAGCTGTATACAATTCTCCGTATGTACAAGTGTGTGTGTGTATTCACATGTGTAGTGTGCAAAGATGTGTTTGTCCATGTATGTAGAGTTCTGAGGTTGATATCTAGTGTCTAGTGTCTTCCTGCATCTCTTTCCAGTGTAAATACTAGAGAAAATTTCTTTGCTGTAACGAGAGCATGCTGATTCAGGTAGTCTTATTAGCCATTTTGTCCCTGTCTCCATCTTCTATGCACATGATTAAAAAAAAAAAGCCCACCAGGGAGGCTTTTCATGTAAGTGCAGAGGACTCAAACTCAGGTTTCCTTGCCTGTGCAGTAAGTTCTTTAGTCACTGAGCCATCTCCTCCTCAGCTGAGTATTATCTATCATCTGTCTATAATTCTCTCTCTCTCTCTCTCTCTCTCTCTCTCTCTCTCTCTCTCTCTCTCTCTCTCTCTCCCTCTCTCTCGGTTTCTATGTGTAGCCCTGGATGAACTTTTTCTGCAGACCTCGCTGACCTCAAACTCAGAGATTTGTCTGCCTCTGCTTCTGGAGTGCCGAGATTAAAGTCATGTGCCACCACTGTCTTGCTTGAATTATTTCTTTTCAATAATTAATTTTTTTCCAGTTCAGTTACCTATGACTGATGTTCTCTGATGAGTGCTGGCCATTATTTTGCATTTGAAAACAACGTCAGAATGAATAAAGATTGGCAACTTTTGTAGATTTGGCATATGGAAGGTTAAATTGATATCACTGTTTTATTGAGGTTAAGTGTTCGATGATGTTTGACCATTGAAGACCTATATCTATCCCAGAGAGACTGATATTTTTTGACATAGATTGCAAGTGATGTGTTAGTTCTTCATTTGCATTTGCATTCTGCTTTGCCTGTGTTTTATTTTAGAACATTGGAGATATTTTGTTGAAGTTGAACTTATTAATGTTTTATTTCTTCTAGATATTTAGTTGGGATTAAGAAAAATCTCCCCACTTGTAGTTTATAAAGGAGTCCTTTCACTGTTTACACAGCCTATCATTTTATTTTAAATATATATATATATATATATATATATATGTATATATATATATATATATATATATATATATAATTTATTGTTCTGAGACATGTTATTTATGGAAGTAGCCTATGTGCATTTTTTCATGACAGTGTTTTTGTCACACAACCATATTTCTATATATTCTTGGGGTTGTTTCTGTTTCTCAGTGCTGTTCCTTAGGAAAGTGTCATTGCTCCATTTGCCTAGAATGTTTTTATATCTGTAAAGGTGGGTGTCTCCATTGCTATTACTTTCTAGTGGTCATTTTAGTTATAATATGTAACTTTAGCATCAACTTTTCTTAGCTGAAGAAAGTGAAAATGGCATTTTTTTTATAAACACCATGTTAATTTACATACTGACATAGTCACTAAGGGATAGTTGCAAATTCTTTGTTACCCCCTTCTTTGAGAGCCAGCATCTAATTTTCTTTCCCTTGATCTGTACTGAAAGTAGTGATTTACATGTCTCTTGGTACATAGGAGTGATGGCATTGTGTGACAAAGCAGCCAGGACAGGTTCTAGCCTCCTGATCTTTTACAAAGATTTCAAAAATTTAGTTTGGAGAAAAACAGCCTTTCCAGTAAATGATGCTACTGCCCACAGAAGAAGAAAAAGCCTATTTCTGAAGCCTCACAAACAAGTTCCAGAACTTTTGAAAGCTCTTGAGGTTCAGATAACCTCTGCACAGAAGCACAGCCAGCTCCAGAGTGAGCCATGTGGGCTAGGACCAAGCCACTTCCTGCTTAGTGATGCTGCTTAGGTTATCAGCCATTACCAACTAGTCAGTCCAAAGAGCCTAGGCACTTAGAAGTAGCTTCCCCAGGCCCAAGCGTGGTACCCAAAACCGATGGATTGAACTGCTGAATCATCCCTACAACACTCTAATTCAAGTGGAGACTCATTAAAAAGTTTGCAGTATTTAATGATCATTGCTGCTTTGATGTATCATAACTTAGTGAAGAAAGAGTTCAAGCACATAGTTAATTTAACTTCTTTGAATGCATTAATATGCCATTATGAACTCTCTATCTTTCTGCCTTTCCAATTTCAACAGAATGATGATTTTAGTATCATCTAAAATCGTACTACACACATATTATGTTACTGGCAATGTCCTGAACCATGTCTTAAGAAAACATATTACCTTTATTCTACTTTCTTTATTGTTTTGTCCTTTTCCCCCCAGAGCTGAGAACTGAACCCAGGGCCTTGTGCTTTCTAGGCAAGCATCACTGGGCTAAATCGCCATCCCCTTTCTATTTACTTTAAATAAAAATCCTATACACCTGGTTCTTATTTTTGCACAATAGTATAAAAAAGCTTCAAGCATGATGGGCTCTATTTTTATGTCTATTTTATACTTCTTAGCATTTAATATTTTTGAACTGCGTTTCTTCTCTCAAAACCTATTATCAAATCAATGAGATATCTCAAGATAAAGAGACTATAGATCTTGAAGCATTTTATCTTTTTTTAATACAGAAAAGAAGCATGTTTAGATGTATAAATGCTGATAGAAGACTCTTGAGGCATTTTTAAATAGCTAATGTACACATAAAGATAGATAGATAGATAGATAGGTAGATAGATAGATAGATAGATAGATAGATAGATAGATAGATAGATAGACAGATAGATTTGCACAGAAGATAAGAAATGAATGGATGGTATCGTTCATTATTATCTGAGAAGGTGTTGACTTTTTCCTGTTTGCTTACTTACTTATTTATTTATTTCTTGTGGTGTCTGTGAGTGTGTGCATGTGCACACACTGTAGTATATACTCTCTGCATGTGGAGAAATCCATGTTGATGTTAGTTTTCAATAGCTCGCTATCTTTTGTGATAGTCTCCCACTGAACCTGGTACTCACTGCATGACAAGGCCATATGGATGGCAAGCTGCAAGATCTTCTTGTGTTTACCTGTCCCCAAAGGAGCTGGTTGCAAATGTGTTCCACGTGAATCCTGGGAATCCAAACACGGTCCTCATGCTTGTGCTGTAGGCCCAAGTTTTCCATATTTAAACCGTGGCATGTGTAGAATTACACTGATGACAAATTTGTATAGTCCAAATTTATAGCTACAGATTCTGGCTCTTCCATGGGTTGCAAATCTGTCCATATTGTAGGGCATTGAGAATAGTAAATGCTCTAATATTCTCCAAGCTTATAGAAAAGGCACTGTCTTTTTTATAGAAAATTTATCAAATTAAATAAAATTAAATTGGAAGGGGGATGTATTATCGTTTGGGAGTTCCAGTCTGTGACCTGTATCAGGGTAGCATGTCTTATTACACAAACAGCGTGATTTCAGAGTGGTTTCTGGTCAGTGCCAATTGGATTTCTGTGGCAAGTATGGAAGGTACTTCTGGAAAGGGTTTGGGTCTGTAGAAAGTTCTAAAATCTAAAAATGTCTGAACCCTCCTGTGCTGCAGCAAGCCATTCTGTTATGTACACACTTGAGTACAGATGGGTCTTTTGAGAAAGTGTAAGCAAAACTGCTTATAACAAACGAATTTCGCATTCCTGAGATTTGTTTTTCTCTCAGTATGTTATCATTCTGAGCTATATTTTTGGAAGCAGATATGACAGGTGTACTTACCAACTGTGCCTGTAAGAATTATATTTTTTTATAAAAACTAACACTGCCAACCCTTTGGCTCCCTTCTTCAAGCTGAATTCCTTTTCTTGCATTAAATTGTTTACTTCCTATTTCTCAGAGGGTAGATATTTATAATTTACACCCTGCCTGTTTCACAAATGATGTTAAGATAGCTTCCTAACATTCGTGCAGAATAAAATAATTAAAATAAAATAGCTCAAATCTGCATGTATGTGACTGAGTAGTCAGTGAACTTCATGAGGGAAACACATTTGTCTAAAACTCGGCATAAAAAATGTTTAGTTTTTAAATTCCTGATGACCAAAGTCAATGTATGTGCACATTAAAAGAATTAATCAGACTTAATTGACATTGATAACTTTTTTGTTTTCACTGTTCTGTGTTATGAAAACATTTAGTTCATGATTTTGTAGCTACTCAAGAACAATGTCCTCTTGTGGAGATTTTGTGGGAGATACAATAGTGTTCCTCATCTTCCAGACTACAGTTGATAGAGACAAAGTGCATCCTTGCTAAGGTCGCTCAGAAAATAACATATATCTTGGTTGTTTTTTTTTTAAATTTTTTTTTTATTTTTATTTTTTGGTCTGTGGCTTTTTTGTCTTTCTGTTTCTAGTGAGTACCAGTGGATGTGACCAAGCTAGTTCAAGTCATGTTCTGCTCTGGACTATTAGATTAGACAACTAAAATACTAAATAATTTTGTTATTCATACATGCCTCCTGTCTTGCCCCATAAAATGAATTTGAATTCTTTACACACAACCCCAAATCCTTCTCTCATTTCCCTGTCCTCCAATTGACACTTTTCTGCTTCCAAAGAGGGTCCCCTCTGCTTTTCTGACTATTTTGCTTATGCTTCTCTGAGTTTAATTAGTGATATTTACAGGAGCTTAGGAGGGATGATGGATAACTTCTCAGTGACTACACCACTACGGGATGTGTACTCCCCTCGACCCTGAAGTTCACTCTCAATAGGGCCTCAGTGAAGGGTGATGCTTCAAGATCCCCTTCTCCTTTCTTGAAATGTTGAGAGACCCAATCCCGTGCAAGTGATCATAGCTTCCATGAGCTCATGAGTGCAATGGCTGTGACAAACCCAGAAGACGGCTGTTAGTAGCACACTTCTGCAGTGCTTTGTTTACATTTTCCCTCATTGTTGATGTTGCCTGAGCTGTAGAGGCAATGATCTTGACACCTCGTTTAATGGTGAGCTCTCTACTGTCACATATTCTATGGATTTTGACCATTACTGAGTCTGTATTAGCTACCACCTACTGTAATAATAAGGCAGACAAAGGTTGAGAGGAGCCATGAACCTTATAAAATACAGTAATGACTTTCTAGGAAAGATGTACAGGCCAGTGCAACCTTGACAAAAAACGTTATAGGGGTAACCAATTGCTTCCCTATTGAAAACCAGGCAATTCACTTCCAAAATTGAAAACTGGGTTGAGAACCAAAGAAGTTATAGACTTTATTGGGGAAACATCATGTGTCTTTTAAGTAGGTGTGGTTAAGCTATCTTTTAAGGATGCATTTTTCAGGATCCTTCCCTCACTAGTTCCTGAGATTCAGCTGAATGTTACAGCATGTTTCAGCATTTTATCTTCCTTTTCTCAAGAATACTTGGGCTAGAATTGTTTTAAGTGCAGACCGTTGGAGAATTATTATGAATGCTATAGAACATTATATGTAAGGATTAAGGAGCATTCTCTTTGCTATGTTCCAGACTATTCGATTACAATGTGGACCCTTAGATTAAATCCCTGTCTCACATAAGAGTCCAACCTGCAAGGAATTTGAGTTCAATGACTTTAAACACCATCATTTAAGTTTTCATAATTTTAAATTCACAATTTCAGTAAAGTGAATATTCTAAAATATGTTTGTTAAAATAAAACTCATGTTTAGGTGGTTTTTAAATATGATACACACATTATGTTTTCAGTCTTCCTTCCTTAAAAACTGTTTTATTCACTAGAAAGAATTGTGAGATTACATTCATCAAAATACCTAAACATGCTTAAAAAATACAAAACAGATTTTGTAATTATCAAATCACATGTGATCATAATCTAGCTCTAATAGAAACACTGCCCAGCATAGGAGCACGGGGCATTCTTACTACATGACTCCTGAGTTATGCTTTCTGGGTGTCTAAGTTAAGAACTTTACTTTCTGGGGCTAATGGAATTTCCAGACCCTTTTGCTTAACTAGACCTTCAAGCATTAAGCTTCCTTCAGTCCTCTACTCATTATCCTCCCAGCCATATGTGCTTCCTATGCCTCTGACTTCACAGTTACATAGATACTGAGCTGGTTCTGGCTCCTTCTCCTGCCAGCCATGGAACTGACTTTCTTAGCATCTTGCTCTTGCCTGTCTGCATTCTAACTTCTAAAGCAGAGGCATATACTTGCTTCTCCTTCTTTTGTTTTTCTGAGAGTTTTGCCTCATTTAAATCTCTTTGCTGTCACTTTAAAGATGCTGGATAATAACTATGATGTTCTAATCCAAAGTTATTGTTTTTTAAACATAAAATAGTTCCCTTAAAAAATTGAATACTTAATTCACACTCTCATTGTAAAGTGTTTTATAATACAATGCATATATTTTGACATAAGCTTACAAAATAAGAATCATCCCAATATATCCAAATATCACCCCAAATATCTCCATGGCTACACTTTTTTTTTCTCAACCATGTGACACAAATGAAGCTCCTGGGAGTGAGAGTCAGGGTCATGGAGAACTTTTGTGGAAAGATCTTTCCAGTGATTTATATGACTTTAGTATTTACTCACACAGAGTCAGTAAATGTGACAATGGATCTGCACCCGGTTATATCATGAGGATAATAAAAGTAAAATTTTAAGGTTAAAGAACCTCATCAAAGTCTTTAAATAAAGTAGCTTGAAAAAGAATTAGGATTCAACATTCTTGCCAATACAACATATAGAGATGGGAAGGGAAATGGCCTGCCTTGTGCATTAAAGACAGGTACATTGCAAGAACAATATAAATTATCAAAAAATGTTGTGGCCATTTAGCTGAAAATCATAAATCCAACAAGCCTTATAATTTAACTATTCACAATAAGAATTGCCTTGAGCCTTTGCAGGCACAAGTCATGAATGCTTCTCCTTTTCTGTGGGTCTGTTACTAACAAGCATATAATTAAGAAACTGTAAGAACCGAAATTGCTCTTTTATTGATGACTGCTTATAATGCCATTAATTGTTTTATAGGAGAGGAAACCATTTCAAATTCAGACAGTTTCCTTGAGAATCAGAAGAGCCGTCTCAGCTCAAAATCGAATCTAGGACAATGATATCTAAGAACTACAGTTTGAATTTATTTTGTAGTAGGGAACTTTTATTATGAATCACATTGAAACCTTATGCATTCTCTGACATTAAATTGGAGATAGGAAAGAGCTCCTTGTTTTTACTAATGATTGTGTGACCAGTCTTATTTATACAGACTCTTGTAGAGCTGGTATATTGATTCATAGCATGGCACCACTGGTTTCCACTGGTATCAAGACAGGAAAAAAAAAGGCATTTTTTTCTGCATTAATTCTGCCTGTCTTTAACAGTCTCTTGAGGGTATGCATACTTGGTTGTGTTTTCACACTACACACATAAGTCTCTAGTAGAATCCCTAAGTGATCTGCCATGCCAAAAAATATGAGTTTTATACTTGTTAATGTATATTATAATCTGTACATATACTCCTGTGTCAATATGGGTTTTATATATGCACAGGACAGTTCAGCTTTGCAGCATTGGTAAAATTATTGGATACGATAATGTATGAAAGCTATCAAAATGAAGAATCTGTTACATAGCTTTATTTGATGCTTCTGTGAAAGCAAGCCGGCAGTTATTGTCATTCTCCTTCTCCAGTGGAGATATGTACCCAGGAACTTGACAATCACTGCATGACCTAACAGTCTACCTGATAGTGTATATAGGCTATGCCAGAAATATTGACCATGTGGGAACCATTTGAAAAGCAAGTAAGTATGTCCAGAATCATTTAACACTTAGAAAGTTCCAAGGCAGCAGTTTAAAAAATAGTCTTGGGCCACAGGGTCTCCTTTGCCAGATAGCACATCAGGTTTATTACAGGAAAGCAACATTGCAATGCCTTGAACCCTGAATCACAAAGTTAGAGAATGACTGGCTTTAGATATCATGTGCCTTTTAGTAGCTTCTGATTATCTGGGTTTCTTTGTGTGTAGTTGAAAACACTCACAGCTCTGCTTATTATTTGCATCCTTGTTGGATTTTCTTATTTTGAGTTCTATTTACTATTTTATCGTTTGTCAGAATCTTTCTTATGATCAGACTCCACACCAACATCCATCTTGCCAAAGATTGATGCCTAAAACTCAGACATGTTTTGTTCTGGATTTATGTAGTTGATATCGAAACTTAGTAGATGAAGAGGTGTCCCTGCATCCTGTGTTCCTCTGCTTTGTACACGTCTTTTCTTCTGAGAGCAGAGAACTTGTGCTACAACCGTAGCAAAATGAGACTTATTCTCACTGCTCTAGAGAAACTTCCATCACAGTGACAGAGGATACAGGCATGTTGTGCCTCACTATCAGTCCCCAGCTTCAGAGAGCTTCATCTTCCCATATTCTAGAAAAGGTGAAGAGATGCTCCCACCATGCTGTGAGTCATTAACATTGCCTGACATCGCGTCCCATTTGTTTTAACTATCATCTCTATTGGGAATGCCAAACTGGTAATCAAAGAAAACCAGACTACCACACCAGACCTATCCTTCCATTATTTTCTCCCTGAGACTCAAAACCCACCCCAAAAATATTCTGGAGGGGACTTAATCTATCTAAAGAATAGGTAAATTGAAATTTCTGTTCTTCAACTTTCCAGTATTGTTTTATACCTTTCTGAACACATTTACATCATTATAACCTCTAAAATGTTATTAAAACTGTTAAATTTCCTGGATGATTGAAGATCAAAAGAATTATTGTCAATTAATGTGAGACTGGCATTTTTAGTGCTCTTGAAACATATTTTATTATACTAATTCAGCTTTATAACCTACAGGTAAAAACCAAACAATTACATAGGGCAAAGTCGGCTTTCATGTGTTATTTCATCCATAAGACACGGTGAAAATGTTTGAATCTCTCAGCTAATGTAAAATGAGGAATGTGAAGCAAAATATATGATCTCCCCAACTGAGAAAACAGACTTTCAGATTTTCCCTGAGTGACTCCAACCTCAATTCATCACATTAAACTTTGAGATACTCTGATATTTTGGAAAGAAGTTCTCTTTGATTTCAGAATCTATCACTTAACCTTTGGATAATTCGAAGGTAACGAACTGCCCCAGTCTCCTCACCTGTAAAGCAAAAGAGTTTTGTGTTTTCCTTTTAATTTTATTTTTTGTGAAGAAGAAAAAGATCACGTGGAAATGATAGGAAGGTAAGAGTGAGGAACAGTCACCCAGGGAATCACATCACAATAGTGCATTTGACAGTTCTCATGTTTTTCACTAGAGTAGCAGTAGCCATAGCATGGCATGTGAGCTTATTAAAGGAATATTTAGATGAATATAATCAGGGGACCTCAAGTTTGTAAATGAATTGAAATAAACATTACCATTAATCTGGCATTCATATAGGGGAAGTGTAGTTGAGGATATTTTAAAAAAAGATTTATTTGGGCTGGGTGTGGTGGCGCCCGCCTTTAATCCCAGCACTCGGGAGGCAGAGGCAGGTGGATTTCGGAGTTCGAGGCCAGCCTGGTCTACAAAGTGAGTTCCAGGACAGCCAGGGCTATACAGAGAAACCCTGTCTCAACCCCCCCCCCAAAAAAAAATTATTTATTTTATTTATGAGTACACTGTAGCTGTCTTCAGACACACCAAAAGAGGGCATCACCTCCCATTACAGATGGTTGTGAGCCACCATATGGTTTCTTAGAATTGAACTCAGGACCTCTGGAAGAGCAGTCAATGCCCTTAACCACTGAGCCATCTCTCCAGCCCAAGTTGAGGATTCTTGAATGCTATATATTTTTAAGTTGTCTAAAGGCTTACTTACTCTAATCTTTCTTTAAAGGGACACCCAAGTGATATTATATGTCTTCTTAGTTGGAGAAACTGAGGTCAGAGAAAACAAGTGCTTCAGTTATTTCATAGATCACTGGATTTGACTCTATATCTGTCCACTGTAGATTTTTCTAGAGAAATAAAACCAGCTGAATATAAGTTAACAAAGGAGATTTAACTGTCTTACAAGATTAGGCTGGGTAGTTCAACCAAGGTTGTCTACCTGCTGGAGGGGCTGAGAACCTAGTAGCTGGTTTACTAGGCAGGATGCCTCTGTTATCTCAGTATGGTGCTTATAATCAGGGCTTTCACACACAATAGAAAAGCTGAGTTCCACTAGCAGGGATGGATGGTAGGATATAAAGCACATGACTGAATGCACACCAGCAGGAGGCAAAGGCAGGAAGGCTGGAAACCTGCCCTCCTACTATGTGGGACTGTAGTCATAAGGTTGCCTATTGCCCACTCTGGGGAAGGGTCTCTTCCACTGTAATTAATCATCCTAAGCAATAACAGCGCAGAGCTTTCCACAGTTGTGTCTCTTTTCAGATCCAGGATCCAATGAAGTTGACACCCATGACACGCATCACGCCATTTCACTTCAATTTCCAAGTTGACAGCCTTTGCTTTTAAAATTAAAACTAAGTGTATGCTTTTGAGAGCACAGAATGCTTAGTGAATGTGTGTGGCAGAAAAGGGAGTCAGCTTTCATTAATAGAACAAACAAATTTCTTTTATAAAACTTTTGGCATTGATGTTGTTAAAACTCCATTTCCTCAGTTCCGAGTATTTTTCAGTGTGGGTTTAGAGAAATGGCTATTCTTTGTCTTAAGCATGTCTAAATTCAGTGGCAAGTGGTGACTATAAATTGTCTAGAGTCATTAAGTAAATAGCATCATCCAACATTTTTGGCTACTTAGGGAAAGTCATTAGAATGCCATTTCATTGATTAAAAGAGAGGTTTACCAATACACTCAACATAAACAGTACTCTATTTATGTCATGCGTGTGGTATCAGACCATATCAGAGCAAGCAACAGTACCAGCAGCAGCACCGAGGGCTCCGGCTAATGAGATCGCAGTCACTGTTTATTAATTAAGTTGATTGCCGAGGTGCTGGCCTGCAGAACTCATATGACAAGAGTACTTTTACATAGTAAATTCTTTAATTATTTTACTTTCATTGCAATGTTTTTAATCCTGTTGGCTTTCCACTCAAAGATAACGACAAGATTTCATTCTCATTTGCGCTGATGACTAAAGACTTTAAATTCACACACAACTCAGGACAAAGAACATTGTGGTATCTGAGGAAGACAAACATTAACTGTCCAACCCATCCTTGTGGGGGCAGTTATAAAAATCTAAACTCAGTGCATAAAACAGAATGACCTGAGACTAAGGAAGTCTGTTTCCAGGTACAGGTCTTTTATTGTATGTTTTTTGGTTTGTTTGCTTTTTTTTTTTTTTTAAATTCCAGCCTTAGTTTCATAAAAGAAGATAATAACTTAAGGAGTCCTTCAGCCAAGAAATGCTAAAGTCTTCTCATCTAGCTGTGCTTAATTTGTAAAATATCAGAACACTCCTGGGGTAGGTATCCTGTGTAGGTCAGGGTTGATTCAGAATTTCCTGATTGGAAATATCTATTCCTACGTTCTATTCTACCTTAATTTATTTCATATAATATAATATATGTGATTTTCCCAAGAAAGTTGAAATTATCTTATCCATTACAAGATGATTATGATTTAACTAATATCCTTCAACTCAACTTTGACTATTTGCCAATATGCAGATATGTATTTGACTATCACAAATAGGGGAAGGCTTTTGATATCTAACAGAAGGTATGGAGGAGAAATGCTAACACACCACAGTGTAAAGAACTGAATTCTCAACGATAAGCTCCTTTGTTCTATGTGTCAATAAGAAGTGAGGAGGGAGAAAATGAAGAAAGGGAGAGAGTGAGTGAGAAGAAGAGAACAAGATTGCTTTTTTTGTGCCAAATGTGGTGTAATGCCCTAGTTTGCTTTCTGTTGGTTTGATAAACCTCATGACCAAAAGAATCAAGAGAAAGGGGGTCTCATTTCAGCTTATACTTGTAGGTCATAATCATTTTTTGATGGAAGTTAAGAATTCAAGGTAGGAGTTTGAGGCATTGAATACTGAAATACACAGACTTAATTCTGATTTATGCTTGTCACCTTTGTTAGATCGCCCAGCACCACCGTAGATGGCATGCTCAAAATGGGATGGGTTCTCTCACATCAATTAATAATCAAGATAATTCCTCCAAAATATGGCCACAGGCCAATCAAGTCTGAGAAATTTTCCAATTGAGACTATTCAGATGATTCTAGACTGTGTCATGTTGACAGTTGAACTGATTTAAGGTGAAGACTATGTAAACTACATCATCATATTGATATTACTTTACAAATCAAGTAATATTTGTACATTTTTTACTTCTTAATTTTCTCATTAGAAGGTATGTAATGATATCTTTTGTGAACATTAAGTACTTATACCTAGAATCTATCAGTGATGATTGTGATGAAAGTATGAGTTTGTTAACTAACTTACTAAAAATTTCACAGATCAGTTTTCTTTACCCAAAGTTGTTGAACTTATTTAATTTTTTAAAACAGAAAAAAATATTGAGACATAGTTCTCTTGAAATGAAAAAAAAATAGGGCAAACAACTTCTAAAGAACTTTTCCTATTTTTAAAAATATATGGAAAAAAAACAATTTCATACGTTATTAAAAAAATGTACTTTCATATAAAAAAAATTGGTACCAGAATAATAAATAGCATTGGAAAGGGAGTGTAAAGAACTTGGCTGAACAAGAGAAAATATTAAAGCCACCCACAAATGAATCAGAAAGCTACAAAGATTTGTGGATTCCATTGGTTGAAAGAAGGATAAAACTGTATCGGTGGTGGAATTGGGATGAGTTTCCAACAGGCTGTGATGCTGAGCCATCCATCTTTGCTGTGCTCTCATACATCAGAGTGTCAATGACGACAGCAAATGACTCCATATACAGTGGTGGATTCAGGGAGCCCTGAAAGGCAATCTCCAGGGAAATAACTAGTTTGCAATCATTGACCTATTATTTTTTCCATCATGGACATACTTTTCCCAAAGGAATCCAGTCTGATGAAAGGGAGTATATTGTATTGTTTGAAAGAGTTAAAGAAGTATTTTGGGGCGTTTTTCCCCTTCAGTAAGCCATGGGGAAGACGGGGGAGTGTTGAAGCGAGGCATACTGAGATTATATTTGTTCTGGGCCTTTCAGGACTGTAATTTATCTCTGTGCCAAAATAATATGAATTGTTAAAAAATGCACTCCTCCACAAATGAAACAATTGGACTGGGTCCCCACTGAATTATGTACATATCTTAACTAAAAGAATGGTATTTTTCTGAATAATAAAAAACTCATACCCCCTTTTAAGAGCAAGATACTACTTTAAAATCTTTACCCATACATTTTAAGGTCTATTCTAGCAGTTATACCTAAAATGAACTTTTGAAAAACATACGTGGTTCCCTGAAAGCCCACATTCATGTAAAGCAGACTCCATTCAGTCACTCTGTATTCTACTGAGATGGAGCCTCTGGAAATGCGCAACTAAATGAAACTAGGGTCTGTTTTTTTAGGAATATAAAAACACCTTGTGTATGAAAATTCTTCAGTAAGAACCACACACAGATGACTTGGAGCCAAGAACCAAGGAGAAAGTTGAAAGTGTTAAAAAAAAAAAAAAAAGAAAATGGACATGAAGCTAAGAATAGTGGTAAACACCTGTAATCTTAGTACTTAAGCTTTTAGGGTGGAAGATTAAAGGTACAAGACCTTCCTTTACTACATAATGAGGCTGAGTTAAGACTGGGTAGTATAAGAAAAAAGAAAAAAAAGACGTGTCCTGAGGAAATAGCTTCTGGGTTCCAGTGACCTTGACATGTAAAGTATTCTTGTGATTCTTCCACACATGTTCAGAAAAAAATCTGCCATACCCCCCCAGCAGTAAGTAGAACTCAATAATGTGCATTTGTGGTTCAGACTGATTCATATATATTAGAATTCTGAGTGAAATTCCAATTGGAAAAGCTGTAAAATAAATTACCTTTCCATTATATCACATGGCAAAAATTATTGTTATTTTTTTTCTTCTTTAATGTTTTAAGACATTCATTCATACATACATCTATCCATTCATTCATTCATTCATTCATTGTATGTGTATGTGTGTGTGTTCATGTGCAAACATGCTACGATACACATATGGAGAACAGAGAACAATTTGTTGGATTTGCTTCTCTTCTTCCATGTAGGTTCCAGGGCTTGAACTCTGGTCCTCAGGCTTGGCACCAAGTGCCTTTAAGCCACTGAGCCATCCTGCCAGCCCTGTAAGTTTCTCTTTAAACACTTATCAGATTACATTTAATCTCTACTGCTACATGAGCTCTTCAGTATCAGGATGACAAGTTGTTTGCTTCTCTGTTTATATTGACTGACACATGGTTGATGCTTATTATAAATATTTGTTTAGAATGATTTCAATACTAATCATAGAAGAAATGTGTCTAGCTCTATTTGTCAAACAACAGTGGTAAAATAGTTTACCTGCCACAGCATTTAGATCTTCTCAAGATTGAAATTGCTTACATGTATCGTTATATTGATGCAGAAGTGACAAGGTTTACGTTATTGACATTGAAGATAGCAGTACGTGTAAACACTCCCTGACTTTTGTCTACTTAAATGGCAGTACCAAAAAATAACCTTTGGTTGAATCCTTCAGAAGAGTTATCTATCTATGGGAACTTCAGAAATCAAGAATGCATGTATCTCTACTTTGCCCATGTGGGGGTGTGAAGAGCGAAAAAAGAGAAACCAGCAGGAAGAAAAACTATTTGACAAATTGTTTATGTAATATGACAATTGGCATAATTATTCAGACCTTTGAAATCATGTTATCAGTTTCTCACCATCCTGGTATTAACATGAAATGCTGCTGGATGTTCACTGTAATATGCTTGCCTCTTTGAACTCCTGAATAGCAAGCATTCCTATATCTTCATATACTAGAGATTCTGGTGAGTGCTAAAGTGTTAAAGATGTGTATGCATACAGAAATGTACACATACACACGTGTGCACACATGAAACCCTGATGAGTTCTACCTCAGTCTTGTCAAAATATATGTAAACATGTTTTTATGTGTGTGTACTTTTCTATACACAGGAACTAAAGCTAAGTTTAGTACAATACCGTGTCCTGCTTCCATCTCTGGCAATGAGATTATGAGACGGGTTACTCCAGTTCTAAAGATCTCCTTTAAAAATACCTCTTTTTTTCCATTAAACGATGCATTTGATATACATTGTATTGTTTTTACTGAAGCATGAAGTCAGGCCCTCTGTGTCCCATGTGTATGTCACAGTGTGCAGTTGTCTTATTAAGACAGAAAGGCTAACTAAGCAGACAGTTGGAATCTCTGTGCTTGGTCCATGCAAGCACGGAACATTTATTGTTTTTTTTTTTTAGGACCAATCATATCATTGGGAGGGAGCACTGCACTTCTGTGCTAATCAGAGCTAAGAATATGTTCTTCCTCAAAGCTATATTATTGACAGGTAGATCAATCGAACAGAGGTCCTCTTGATGATGCTTTGAGTCTTACAATGTGAAAACTCAGTTTTTGGCATGTGTCATACATTTGTTCTTATCCTAAGGGTGAACACTGCCACAGTGACAATTTTTTTAAAAATTAATTTGAGTGAATACTAATTAAATGACAATATAGGTGAGAAGCTTGCTTTAGAACAGTTTAGCTTTATGGTACCTAACTTTTTTTTTTTTTTTTTTTTTTGAGACAGGGTTTCTCTGTGTAGTCCTGGCTGTCCTGGAACTCACTCTGTACACCAGGCTGGCCTCCAACTCAGAAATCCGCCTGACTCTGCCTCCCAAGTGCTGGGATTAAAGGCATGTGCCACCATGCCTGGTGGTACCTAACTTTTAAAAAGACCATCATCTTAATTAAACTACCATAACTATTGAAAATACAGACCAACAAGAGAATGCTAGCATACTGACTTACATAAAAACCATTCTTTCCCTATATAGTGCTGAAGATCAATTCATTTTAACATATTCACATACTGGGGATTTTTTAATTTAAAATATGCAAAATGAAAAATGCATACATGTATAATAATAAGTAGACTGCATTTTATTCTTCCTTTTCAACACAAAGACAGACTGCAGACATTCATAAATGTCAATAAGTCTAAGTGACTGGAATTAGCTTCAGAAGTGGGCATTTTTATGAAGATGCAAAACGATTTATTTGTTGGAAATTTTGCTTATTTCCAGTTCAGTTTTAAAAACGTTGACTAACAAATGTACTGATAAGCACTTATAGATTTGCCTTTCTCTTCTCATAAGATATATTTCTACAGACAAATTAGTAAACTAGCAAGTATTTAATTTTCAATTTTAAAGCTAAGTTCATGTTTACAGATGCATGATATAAGTCAAACAGATTCGTGCAGCGATCTCCATCACCTCTTTTCTGATGGTTAGTATTACTCTAGTTACAAAATCACACTGTAATATGTTACTCTGCTAATACTGCAAACCTTAATCAAATGTCACCATATATAATATATATATAATATATATAGATAGATAGATAGATAGATAGATATAGATATAGATATAGATTTGATATAAATATAAATATAGATAGATAGATAGGTAGGTAGATAGATAGATAGATGATAGATAGATAGATGATGTATCGTATGTGATATATGATATTCTATATATTATGATATATATGTGATAAATGTTTTTTTAACTTTTTATTAGATATTTTCTTTATTTACATTTCAAATGTTAATCCCTTTCCTAGTTTCTCCCCCCAAAATCCCCTATCTCCTCCTCTCTCTCCCTGCTCACCAACCCACCCACTTCCACTTCCTGGCCCTGGCATTCCCCTATACTAGGGCATAGAACCTTCACAGGACCAAGGGCCTCTCCTCCCATTGATGAACGACTAGGCCAACCTATGGTTGTTATAGAGAAGAAAACTCATGTGCCTGGAAGCATTTGCAGATATGTGGGGTTTGGCTGACAGTTAGGTGTATTCCCAAGTAAAACAGCCTCAGGTGAAGTCCAGGTTCTGTCACCCTTCAGGGTTGCTCCCATAAATTACTTACAACCTCATTGTCTCCTTTCCATTTGATCTTTAAGAGAGAATGAGGTATTAAGTATTACTTGAGGATGTAATAGATATGGCTATGGTGTACATTGCCCATAGCAGGTTATTATAGTCATTGAAGAAACAATTGCTATATTAGCATATAAGACTAATCATTTTTTATATTTACTTTCGAAGTCTGATGGAGTTTCTGCCTTTCTGTCTATTGTTGATGTTCTTGTTCAGGTCTTATTTAAGAAGCCATTGTTGTTGAGACTACATACTAGAACAGGGGCACAAGGGTTTTAAGAGATGGAAAAATAAGTATTTTGCTGTTACAAGGCTAATTCACTTCCCAGAGGTTCTGAAAAATCATTGCAGGGTTTTAAGCATGAGAGTCAAAAAGCTACACACTTAGTTTAAGGAATAACAAAATTCTGGCAATTGGAGTAATATATCAGAAGAGAATAAAAGGATGGCAAGGATTCTTGGAAGGAATTTAGCTTCTGGGATATGTTGTGGCACCATCTTCTTATCACCTGTTAGTACTTGATTTGGGGGACTGTAGTAACAAAGCACCACAAACAAATTTTCCAAAACAATGCAAATTTGTTGTTCACAATTCTGGTAGTCTATAAATCTTATATAAGTAATCCAGGGTTGAGCTCTCTCTGAGCATTCCAGGAGTGGGCTAATCCAAGACATTTTTCCAGCTTCTGATATATCCTTTGAATAGGATAACTTCCACCTTTATGTAGCCCTTTATAGAACATTGTCTCGCCTTGTGTCTGTCTGTCTGTCTGTCTGTCTGTCTGTCTCTCTGTGTGTTTGTGTGTGTGTGTGTAAGGGAGGTAGGGAGGCATGGAAAGAAAAAGAGGAGAGGAGAGGAGAGGAGAGGAGAGGAGAGGCAGAGACAGAGACAGAGACACACACACAGAGGTATGCTTCCTTTTGAATAGGATTCATATTCTATAAGGTTAGGAACTTACCCTACTCCAATAAACCCTAAATTAACCAATTACTCTTTCAATGATCTTGTCTCCAAATACATTCATCTTTGGGGGTGTGTGGACTTTGCCGTATGGATTTAGAGGACACAACTCAGCTTTTAACCATTGTTTTGTTTGCTGATCCCAGTGTTTGCTGGTCCTATGTAATACTCCCCAACACAATAAATTATTCTTTATTAATTTCCAGGAATAAGTTTCATATTAGGACTAGCTGCCTTTGCTTTTTGGTGCTAATAAATCAGACATTCTCCCACGCAAATATTGAGCAAGTGTGAGTTGCTTTACAAGATGTCTATTGCCTGCTTTGTGCACTTTGGGAAAATACAGCTTAAATCTATTTAGTGAAAGAAAGTTTAACAGCAAAATACAAGTCTTGCTTATGACATGATTAAAACGACATTAAGAGTATACCAGAAGATCTAGTCATAAAATTTAATATACTGAAGGTAACTATCAGCTTTATTATGGTGGTATAATTATGCGTCTTTTTCAAAACTGACCTAAGTTAAATTTTTTTCTGTAACAAAAGAATATGTGTGTAAAAGGTCACCCTATTTATGAGCACTGGACACTCAGAGTCTTAGAACTCAGTTTCTATATACTTTAGAAACTTACTATAATTTTGAATACATAGATATAGAACAGGAGTGTGGTGCCATGATATATTGACTGATATCACAGCTCAGACTCACATGAATACTACTGCATTAATTCCATTTTTATTCCAACCAGTGGCCCATTGCTTGTTGTTTGGAGTGGATATTAATCTTCTTTAGGCATGTTTAAACTTTGAGTAAAGATGAAAGTGTGATGCATGTGCCTCATTCATTTAGAGAGGGATTGTAATGCACCAGGTAATATATATTCAAATGCATTGAAGCATATGCATTGCTCGAAAAGCAATTTAGAATTCAGACTGAAAAGGAAATGTTTTTAATTGCTAAAGAATTAGAAATAGAGTTGAGCCATTGGCTAATTATGAATTATTGGTGATTTTGCACAATTTCTTAAGTACCTCTATTTTTAAAAGTGGACAAAATGTATGAAGATATTTTAGGAACAAAATGTCATTACTTAAGGTGTTCCTTTTCATATATTAAACTAATAAATAGTCCAGAAACCCTTTCACAAATTTATCAAAATGTCATCTTCAAGTACTGGGTCGGAAAATTAGTAATTGCTGGAGTGTGGGACTGCTGAGAGTGTCATAGAGAAAGGAGCCCATCAGCTTTCAGCTTCTGGCATAAAGCAAAGACATTATTCAGTAATTTTGATATTTAAAATGTCAGAAGTTCTAACCATAAATTAAAGGCCGAATTTAAGAAATTATTGTATTGTAAGTAAAGAAGCACAAAAAGAAATTATGGTGCTGAGAAAGCATGTACATTGTTTTAGAATAATACCTAAGAATGCAGCAGTTATTAAACAACAATATGTAGATTCCTGGTGTATTTCCTCATTTTATGTTGATGAGATAATTTGTGTTGGCCTTCGCTGACTGTGGGTTGAAGATCAGCATATACACTGTGTGCAGCTCACTCCCTATTGCATGTGTGTCCATTACCATTTCTGTAATGAATTGTTGTCACTTTGGAAAGGACACCAAAAAGGACAGAGACATGAAATAACTGCCTAGCTCGTTCCATCGGTAGCAGAAGCAAGAATGTCTTATTTTCTTTCTGTTGTTCAAGTTCCCAATGCTTCCTTGTAGATTCTTTTCTCCTACTTGTGATGTTGGTGAGAAAGATAGGTGAAGAAAACTGAGGCCTCTGCAGTGTGTGATGCAAGTGTGAGCACACACTTAAGTTCTACAGAGCTGGGTGGGATTTCAGTTGAGTTTCCATGATGATATTACTTTGCCACATTGCTTTGTAGTTAAATATGAGTGTGTGCATGTGTGTGTGTGCGTGTGTGTGTATGTGTGTGTGTGTGTGTGTGTGTGAGCACGCGCACCAGAGCACACATACCTGCATGTGCATGCACCAAGTTGTGTATGAATATATATTGGAGGCTACAGGTCAACTTTAGACTCCTGTGGGGGCTGTGGGGGCTGTGGGGGCGGTAACTTCGACAGGAGCCTTGAGTTCAGGAGACATGAGAAAACTCCTTCCATCCCATGTAGGTGAATTATCACCACTGGGTCCCGGGGTTCACCTCTCTACTCGACTGGAGACCAGACTGTCTGTGCATAGCCCAATGCCCCACAGGTTTAGGCATGACTGATGTGTATTTTTAAGAACATTAAAGATACGATAATTAGACTACGATGCAGTTTGTATGTTTTTAAGTGGAAAATGGAGAACTTCAGTGAATTACATGGTCATATTACAAAGTGTATTTTATCACTATGAACTCTTTTTCCATAGTAGATAATTTACAATACCTATACATATCTATGTATGATCAGAATGATATTTGGATGAAATTTATTGGTGGGAAAACAGTAAAATACAAACACTATGAAAACAATTCTTTTTTTTTTTTTTTTGGCACTGTACCAATAACTACATACTAGTTTTGGTTGATCCCAGCTGAAATTCCTCATAAATAGTGATGAACATTCTCTCATTCAAAGATACAGTGACTTACCATTTGCTGAAGTCAAAAGTGGTACCAGAACAACGAGTTGGCTTAAAGAAGAAGGCTTTAAGATGTTTCATGCTTTATTCTTTGAGAACTGGCCTGGTCTGATTAAAAAAAAAAAAAAGTTCCTGCAGCTGACCATGAGTTTTTCAGTGATAATAAAATACAAATCTTGCAGGAGTGAATGGAAGGATGAAGCCTAGTGCCAGTGTCTTACCTAGATTATTGCATTTAGTTCTTAAAATAACTGATTAGCTCAGTGGGCATATTCTGTTCTACACACAAAGAGGCTGGAGCACAGAAGAGGCTAAGCTTCTCGAAAGTGTCAGAGAAGCAGGTGCATACAGGGATGGGCTGTCTGTGGATGTACGTTTAAGGGCACTTGCTTTCCATTGTTGATTCTCTTTGCTTTAACTACTCATTTGCTTTAATCATCATTAGTGTCCCGAGGTGTGTATGCTTTGTTCTTGGTGGAAATTCAGCAACATTATCTACTTCTTTCCTTATATGTCTGTGAAAGATAAGTAAACCTAAGAACTGTGGAGAGCAGAGGGTCTTTCCTGGTATTTGACTGTGCAATAGAACATTGTTAGCCATTGACCAAAAATGATTAAATCCTGGCTTAATCCTAAGCATCAAGCTTTCTAGATCCATGATTGGCACCATAAATGAAGGGTCTGAGGCTCTGAAGTTTAACTCATATCTTCAAGAATGAGGTCAAAGAAGCCAATACTTGAGGCAACATCTGTAGTCAGCAGATGCATGTCCTGAATTGCTATGCTTCATACTGGGAGCAGAGAAAAACATTTTATGATATGTTTGAACTTCTGATTCAAAGAGGCAGGAAATTTTTAAAAAGAAATAGGGACCATCATTTAAATAATGAACATATTACTCTTCAATTCTGGATAGGAAGCCATCTCTGAGGAGATAATTAGGTTAATAGTGTTAAAGAGACTGAAATCTACTTATCATTATAATCACTTTTAATATTTCTTGTGGGAAGATCTTCCCAGAAGCTAATTTTTCTAAGTGACATAAGAACATTTTAAGTCTCCGGATGTTAGAATATAGGTTCATAAACTGAGAAGAAATGACCCAATCTAGGGTAGACTTTCTGGCCTGAGGAATCTGTAACTTGAGGGCTAGTTTCTTGAGATCTACTTTTCTTGGCATGGAAGACTAATGTTTTTCTATAGCAAGATTATTTAGGCTAAGTAATTTTTTTCTTCAAGTGTATAAACTTGCATTGTAAAATCATTATTTCTATGCTGACTAGGAATTTTACTGATAGTTTTATACTTTCAAATTTGTGTTTGTGGGTGTGTGTTATACCGTTATTCTTCAAAATACTATCACTGAATGGTGCTTCTTAATCATTAGTAACATGAGGTTATGGAGCTGGGGAAATAGATTAATTAATACAGACTTGTCTTGAAAAAGTAAGGATTTTCTTCCTTTCCTAGACCCCATTTATAAATGAGGGCAAGACAGAGCCCATTACAAAGTGTTGATATCCTAACCTGTTGAGGCACATGAGAGAATTCATGGGCACCAGTGGCCAGCCAGGCTAACTGCACTATTGGTCTTTAGACTAAAACAAAAAATGTTTCAAAGGAGATGAACGGCCTTCCTGAGGGCGGTGCTCAGATTTGTTCTTTGGCCTCTTCATATAAGTGCAAATAACCTCTGTTATATGAACATGCACATGTGCATAGACACATATAAAATATGAAATTCTGTCTTCACTATAAAGGCAGAGAGAATAAATAGATAAGATAATAAGTAGGTAAGAATCTTATGTTTAGATTTTTGGAAACTAATTATTGATGGTCTGTACGCTTCTCTCTTATGGGTTAGGAAAACAATTTTCTTTGTCTTTTTATTCAAATTAGATTTTCAAAATGTCAGAATTTAAATGCATTTTTGTGGTTTGTGTCTTTCATTTGTTCTACCAAGTTAATTTATATGACTGATCACTGTAAAACTTCTAGGAACTTCAAGTAGTCTGTATAAACTGTGCAGCTTATTAGAAGAAGCAGGAAGCGTGATTCCATCCTTAAACAGCAGAATGTCCATGAGTAGTGCCACAGGAAACTGAGGAAAACCTTCACAAGTAAAAGAATGTCTTTTCAGCTGGGAGTTTTAACAATCCATTTATGGTTGCTGAAAATCATATATTAACCTCTGCAGACACCTTAACCCATCCTATGTATTTTATAAATATCAAAATCTTTCCAAAAACCATTTCATAAGAAAAGAAGACTGACTACTTTTCCCAAGCTCACATTACTTAGGGTTGAATAGAAGCTTGTCTAATGCAAATGCCAGCTGTTCCTTGAAGCTGTGAAGACAGTACCACACCATCCCACTTAGCAATAAAAAGGAAGGAATTATTGATGCAAGTAACAACTTGGAAAAATTTCAAATGAATTACACCAAGTTAAAACTATGCCTCAAAAGATTACACTCTGTCACTCTACTTATAACAGTTATTGAAATAACTAAATTAGGGACATGAAATATCTCTAGATGTTGCTAAGGTGGTTCTGGGACAGTAGATTGCTTTGTATCTCATTTCAGGTCAGATGGATACATGATCTGGACATTGTATAAAAATGCCTAGTACTCAACTCTCAAGAACACAGGAACATTGAAAACTAGAGTGATTTGGATAAATTTCAGTTCAGTAGTGCCATTATCTTGGTTGTGTATAATGAAAAAAAATATACTTTTCTAAGATGCCATCAGCAGAATAAGGTGGGAAAGGAACACAGAGTATCTTGCCCTGATTTCTCCAATGATAGACCACTAGCTGTAAGCTGAAATAAAGCCCACTTCTACCTGCAAATTTTTCCATCAGAATGTGGTGTCACAGAAACAGAATACAACTGAAGTAACTACTAATTTTAAAAGGGAGATATAATTTTGGAGGATTATCAGAAATATGCCTTTGGTGTTAAAAAAAATCAATTCCATTGCAGATATCCCAAAGTCAATAGGGCATGGAGCTCCATACCTGTAACTTCTGCACACAGGAGGATGGAGCCTTCCTAAGCAGTGCTTGGAAAAGGGGTGCGGACAGCAGATGGGAGGAGAAAGGGAAGAAAGCAAGAGGGAAGGGTCGGGAAGTTGCAGCAGATTTTAAAAGTAGACATTTAACTATTGGGTCAGTTTTAAATTCAGTCATTGGTTGTATGACAATGTTACACAGGCGGCGCTTTTTATTTACTTGCATTTCTAATTCTCCAGGTGCCAAGCACAGTTACTTCAGTGTTTGCATAAGAGAAGCATTTCAACACAGCAATGACAATCCTGCTTACATTTCAAATGAGTTAATGGCAAGTAGTGGATCCAAAGGACATTTGCTGACAATTCAGTGAGACCACTGTCACAGAGGACAAGTTAGGGCAAGTGCAGTAGCTTCGAGGACTGAATAAAGCACTGCTTCTATTCTTTGTCCAGGACATCATTTGGCCCAATGATGTCTACATTCATTTGATATTTGTATAGAAATTGTGTCAAATAACATTCTGTACAAAGAATGGAAACAAATGCACACATTCTGACTTTAGCAATCTGGTCCTTTGGAATTACAATTTATTGTATGATAAACAGAATTGATTGGGCTTTACTTCTGTCTCTTGCTACATTAAACAACAACAAAACCTTTATCCCCAAGGCTTTATATTAACATTGTCCTTTTCAAGAATATATAGCTTATCAATTTACCAGTAGGAATTTTAGTGTCCAACTTTATTTAAGATTGTTAAACTACCAATGTGAGCAGACAATATTTATCATTAATTTTTGTGTTTGTTGGGTTTCTTCAAATGAAACAGTATTGTCTTTCTTGCGACATGAGTTAGATGATGCTTTGTGTTCGGAACATGATTTTTTAAGAAAATAGAAACCATCGGTAAGAAAGCTTGTGGTCAGTATGTGGATATGATGGGGAGGTAACACAAGACGATCCATGTTTTGATGGATAATAATTGAGTCTTAGCTTTCTCACTTTTCTAAAGGACAGGATGAATTGGCACCAGTGCTTCTCGGCTGTCACTCTAAATAATATATTTCTGTGGCTCAAGCTGTTATCAGTAATTGTAAGTAGGTGTTTTTGTGACAGTTGGGCCTCAGGAGTCCTGGATGACGAATATGTTCTTGGCTTCTGGAACCTTCCTAGCTGGTGTTATTGAGGTTTGCTCCTGTATCTTTCCTGCCTCTCAGAGCTAAGCCTTTGTTTTCTTTCTTGTCCTGTTTTTTTCTGGAAAAGTGGCTGAGGAAGGAGCCTGTTAGTGCTCTTATTAAGTCCTTAGTTTTTAGACTGTGGTGCCAGTAGCTCCTAGCTAGCTAGGTAAATGACTAGTTACGTTGTCTAGCTCTCTGCATTTGGATTTCTACATCAAGAATTTGAAGAGATTTTGAAAGACAGTGCCTTAACTCACATTTATATTCTCAAATTCAAATGCATGGGAAGTGCTCAGTGTGGTGCTAATAAATACTCAGTAAATGCCAGTAATTGTTCTCAATTCGATGCTTTGGAAATTCATTTGACAACCTCATTCAGCTTCCTTGTTTGTAAAACACTTGATTATTATATTGGTAAAAAAGGTTCTAGATCTGAAAAATCACAGAATTGTAAATTCCAGAGAGTTGATGGTACCTACTGTATTTTAGTAGAAAGGTGTTGGGATATCTGCTTCATTTTGTTTATACCTGGGTATGCTATTTACTGATATTCTCTGTGGCATTTTATTTAAACTCCTGTTGGTTTGTTTTCTCAGTTTAAAAATAAAGAAAATATTACTTATGGCAGTTTGAAAGAATTAGAAGAGTATTAATGCACTGCATTCCCCAGGGGCTAACATGATGAAGATAAATGATCACTTTTTTTTTAATTTTAAATATCCTTCTAAAATTTTCTTTGTGGCTGCATCTCAAAATGTGCCACAAGCTGGTCTCAAATCTCATGGCAATCCTCTTGCCTCAGCCTCTTGATGACTAGAATTACAGATATGAGCCAACATGCCCAGTTGACATTTCTTACTAAGATAATTCCCCAATAAGTTTATATCTGCCCAACTGTAGTAACAGCACCCATGAATTTATAAAATAAAGGTTTCTTCTCTAGGAACCTAACCCTTTTAGTTTGCTCCTAAAATATTAATGGGTTGCATAATAGAAGGTAAAATATTTAGAGTCCGAAGGTTAAATTAACGTAAATAACACCTTAATTGAAGAAAGGCACCAAAACAAGTTAAGAAGTTGACTCCAGGATGAAAGAGTATGTAGACATATTTATTAAATTGTCATCTTAGATGCTGCTGCTTCTCTTGCATAAGCTGATACTGATTAAAGCTGCATTTTACTTTTTTTCATTTTAGTGCTTTCTGCTCATGCCATACCTTTTGTGCCTATTTTATTTTTCAGAAATAGATATCGTGTTGCTTATTCCCATATAGTATTAATATGCAGCTGGATTGTATTTATACATGACATATAAGCAAAATGCTGTTCCTTTTAAAATACAGAGGTTTGCTTTGCTTTTCTATCAGTTTTTATCCTCTGTGAACTCACTGGAAGTACATCTCCACACTCAAGTCCTCCTTTCCCTATGTTTCCCTATTCCATAATAATGCTGCTTCCTGTGCCATGTGTTGAAAACATCACGATCCGTGCTGTTGCTGTTATTTTGCCTAGAACTAGTCTCAATTTCCTTAGATCTCACAAACCCTTTACTATTGAGGGTGTTGAATTAGTTCCAAATTGAGGATCACCTAATTAACAGAAGAGCAACTGTTCAGAGATGTGGAAAGTATACCAAGGACCAGATCTTATATCAGACTCAGCAAGAATGACCTATCTTCTTTTTCTTGTGCTTTATTTTAATGGTGATCAAAACTGATTTTGTTAATTTCAAGTTAATCCCTTAATTTGGCAAATCATCTGCTGTTATATAACCATAGAAACCCCCCCCCCCATTCTCACATATGTAATTTTTCTTACCTGGCTGGTACAAATCAGAGAAAGGCATGCATGTAGAAGTATAAGATAATCTGTGAGGATGGGAGTGGTATCTCAGTTATTGTACTCTGTGCTTTGAATATTTCCAAATGCACCTGTTATTTCAACTTCTCATATCACCATCCTGGATTAAAGAATCTGAGGGTGATCGTAGTTACCCAATTCAAGATCTAACTGATTCCAAGAAAATGGCTTATATTTATTTTATCACAGTATACAAATATAAGATATGATCATTTAGTTATATGTATAACAATTACACCTTACTCTAGTCACTGTATTGAAATTCAAACTTGCTAAATGTGAAATAATTTGGACCAATTAGTAACCCTTCATAAGAATTCTGGGCTCTGGCAGATATAGTAGTACTGTCTGCTTGAATAGCATATTTTCTAGTACAAGAAGATGCTTTATTTTTTAATGCTTTGTTTCCATACAATTCTCCAGGAATAAAATATGTCTTGAGAAGTCTGTTGTATCCATACAGTGCTTTTGCACTTTGAACTTGGGATGTAAATAGAATGTATTTGACAAAGATGATTGAGAAAGTCAGAAGTTGCATTTTTTAAAAAATATATATATCTATAATAGTGTCAATCTGAAGAATATGTGGTTTATAGATACAAAGATGTTTACTGCACCAGTTTACTTACAGGCCATTATCTCTCCACATCTCTGTGCTTTGAAGACCCAGGAAAAAGAAAGACATTTTTTATGATGTTTAAGAATTCACTTGAAGATAGGAGAGCCATCTTTGCTCTGGTGCAGTGCCGGGGAGAGGCGGCCTGCAGAAGCGACACAGCTGCTGGGACAGACTGTTTCTGGCTCCAGACATCCTGCACCTTTCCTGTCAAAGGAGAGGTGTCCACCCGGGAGGATTCTCACTACCTGAGCCGATAAGAGAGCCATCTTTGCTCTGGTGAGGGGCCGGGGAGAGGACGGCCTGCAGAAGCAACACATCTTCTGGGAAAGATCCTGTTTCTGGCTCCAGTCATCCAGAACCTTTCCTGCCCAAGGAAGGGTGTCTGCCCGGAAGGGGTCTCAAGGCCTGAGCTGGTAGGAGAGCCATCTTTGCCAACTTTGCTCCAGTGAGTTGCCCGGAGAGGGTGGCCTACAGAAGCAACACAACTTCTGGGAAAGATCCCACTTCTGTCTCTAGACATACGAGCACCTTCCCTGACAGAGGAGAGGTGTCTGCCCAGGAGGGCTTTCACTGCCTGAACTTGTTGGGGAGTCATCTTTGCTCCAGTTCACCTAGGCTCCAGTCTGCATTGGTGAGAGTGTGGACCATAGAAGCTACACAGCTTTGGGACAGACAGAAGCAACCTAGCTTCTGGGACAGACCCTGTTTCGGGCTCCAGAAATTTGGGCACCTTCCTCGCCAGGGGAAAGGTGGCCATCTGTGAGGCCTCTGTCTGCCAGAGCAGGTGAGAGAGTCATATTGTGTCCAGGGTCCCTCGGTGGGTAGTCTGTGCAGGTGAGTGAATAAACTGCAGAGGCAACACATCTTCTGGGACAGGTTCTGTTTTGGGCATACATCTTCAGCCAGGAGGCAGATCTGAATGCCAGGCCTCTCTGCACCTTTCCTGCTAGAGGAGGGCTTGCCTGCAGAGAGAAATCTGACCACTGAGACTCTGGAGAGAGCTGAACTCCAAGGACTGCTGACAGAGGCTAACAGAATCACAGGAGGAACAAGCTCCAAGCAGAGAAAACTATAACATCTAATTCCAGAGATCACCAGATGGCGAAAGGCAAATGAAGGAATCTTACTAACAGACAACAAGACCACTCACCATCATCAGAACCTAGCACTCCCACCTCAGCCAGTCCTGAATACCCCAACACACCTGAAAAGCAAGAATCGGATTTAAAAGCATACNTCATGATGCTGGTAGAGGACTTTAAGAAGGGCATTATTAAAGAAATGCAGGAGAACGCTGCTAAAGAGGTACAAGTCCTTAAAGAAAAACAGGAGAATACT
>NC_034593.1:21009864-21011281 GCF_900095145.1 Mus pahari | reverse complement strand
GAGGAGAACAGAAACAAACAGGTGATGGAATTGAACAAAGCCATCCAAGACCTAAAAAGGGAAATAGAAGCAATAAAGAAAACCCAAAATGTGACAACTCTGGAGATAGAAACCCTAGGAAAGAAATCAGGAACCATAGATGTGAGGATGAGCAATAGAATACAGGAGATAGAAGAGAGAATCTCAGCTGCAGAAGATATCATAGAGAACATGGGTACAACAATCAAAGAAAATGCAAAATGCAAAAAGATCCTAACTCAAAACATCCAGGAAATGCAGGACACAATGAGAAGACCAAACCTTCAGATAGTACGAGTAGATGAGAATGAAGATTTTCAACTTAAATGGCCAGCAAATATCTTTAACAAAATTATAGAAGAAAATTCCAGAACCTAAAGAAAGAGATGCCCATTAACCTACAAGAAACCTACAGAACTCCAAATAGACTGGACCAGAAAAGAAATTCCTCCTGAAACATAATAATCAGAACAACAAATGCACTAAATAAAGATAGAATATTAAAAACAGCAAGGGAAAAGGGTCAAGTAACATATAAAGGCAGGCCTATTAGAATTACACCAGAATTCTCACCAGAGACTATGAAAGCCAGAAGATCCTGGACAGATGTTATACAGACCCTAAGAGAACACAAATGCCAGCCCAGGCTACTATACCGAGCAAAACTCTCAATTACCATAGATGGAGAAACCAATGTATTCCATGACAAAACCAAATTCACACAATATCTATCCACGAACTGAGCCCTTCAAAGGATAATAAAGGGAAAGCATCAACACAGGGACAGAAACTACATCCTAGAAAACAAAGAAAGTAATCCTTCAATAAACCTAAAAGAAGACAGCTGCAAGAACAAAATCCCAACTTTAACAACAAAAATAACAGGAAGCAATTACTTTTCTTTAATTTCTTAACATCAATGGGGTCAATTCCCCCCCAAAAGACATAGACTAATAGACTGGCTACACAAACAGGACCCAAAATTTTGCTGCTTGCAGGAAACCCACCTCAAGGAAAAAGATAGACACTACCTCAAAGTGAAAGGTTGGAAAACAATTTTCCAAGCAAATGGTCCAAAGAAACAAGCTGGAGCAGCCATTCTAATATCAAATAAAATTGGCTTCCAACCCAAATTTATCAAAAAAGACAAGGAGGGGCACTTCATACTCATCAAAGGTAAAATGTACCAAGAGGAACTCTCAATTCTGAATATCTATGCTCCAAATACAAGAGCAGCCAAATTCATTAAAAAACGTTTAGTAAAGCTCAAAGCGCACATTGTACCTCACACAATAATAGTGGGAGATTTCAACACCACACTCTCACCAATAGACAGATCCTGGAAACAGAAACTAAACAGAGACACATGGACACTAACAGAAGTTATGAAACAAATGGA
>NC_034593.1:21007732-21009853 GCF_900095145.1 Mus pahari | reverse complement strand
AACAACAATATGAACTAACCAGTACCCCCTTGAGCTCATGTCTCTAGCTGCATATGTAGCAGAAGATGGCCTAGTCAGCCATCATTGTGAAGAGAGGCCCCTTTGTCTTGCAAACTTTATATGAGCCAGCACAGGGGAACACCAGGGCCACGAAGTGGGTGTGTGGGAGGGTAGGTGAGTAAGGGGAGGAGGGTGGTATAGGGAACTTTTGGGATAGCGTTTGAAATGTAAATAAAGAAAATATCTAATAAAAAAAAGAGTGGAAAAATCAAGAATTCACTTGTAGATATGTTGGAGTGTTCTAGTTAGATATAAGTTCAGATGATGTTCAAGTATGACCCTATTCTAAGTGCCGGCCACTAACATGATTTACTCTCTGCTTTTCCAGCATGTTTTAAAATTGAACCTTGAGAAATTGCATAAAATATTTTAGGCTGAAAAATTGTAAAAGTTGACATTATCTTAATTAATTAGGCATGCATCTTATTTTAGTTGGTTTTATTTGTTTTGTTTGTTTGGGGGATTTTTTTGGGGGGGGGTTGGTTTGTTCTTTTTTTTTTTTTTTTACTTGACCCCAGCAGTTAAAATCATAAGTGCTTCTGACACTTATAAAGTGTACCAATGAATACAATTTCAGAAGTTTTCATATGTAAATAAGCCTTGACCTACATGGGATAGTTTGGAAGTTATTGTTTTTAATACAGCTCTTTTATGTTTTAAGGAATAGCTCATTCCATACTGGTATAATTTAATTAATTAAACCATTTTAATCATGTATTCCCAGTATGTTACCAGGTGATTTTGACCATGATGCTAGCCTCGTTATTAGCTCACCTCCTGCCTTCCTCTTTAATCAGGGAAACTCATTGACTAATGTATGGCATGGGTGACTTTCAGGAGAGGCACAAAAACCAAGTGGTGGCTTCAGTTGAAAATAAATTTCAGTAAGTTGCTCCCTGTATAACAATGGATACAAATGAAGTTTATTAGTAATTAGGAATTGTGAGGCAAAAATCATTTAAAACCCAGAGGACATGGAGAGAACAGATTTGAATAACTTTAATGTATGGCTAAGGCATATTGCCATGTTTTATGAGCAGTGTGAATTGAGATTACTAATATCTTATGAAAATTAAATGTTAAGCATGTTATAAGTACATCAATAACTTTAAGTATCCAGATCACTGTTATAAAAATACTCCCAAGATTCTCACACTAACAATATTGCTGGGTAGTTTCTGAGGCCTTAACACTTAATCACTATTGTCCTTCAACTGTAGCACAGAACAAGGATGTTCACAGAGTCAGGAAGCCTCCAGAAAAGTAAAAATTGTGGTCCAGCAACCATAAGTGGCCTTGAGAGAATGATTCAAGGGGATGAGTCATTGTTAGTTGGTAGGCTTAGAATACAACTGTTTCAGGTAGTGCCACAAACCCAGGAAAATTGATTAAACCACTCTAAAATTATTCAGATTGAGTATCTTGAGTGACTGGCTGGGGTAGGGGCTTTCTGAATGTAGTGTGTCATAAAAGTAAACCAGATGGAATGGTTAATATATGCATGCAGACCATTTACTGTTTATTCTACCATCTCAAATACTGATATCATTACAATAGAATTAAAGCTGCTGCAGAAATAGCTCAGTCTGTGATAAGCTTGCCTTGCAGACATGAGTAGTTGAATATAAAATACCTCACACACAGTTAGAAACCCATGCCTAGAGAGGCAGAGACAGAAGAATCATTGATTGTGGCTTGCTGACCTGAGGGCCTATTAATATCTTGAACAGTGAGAGACCCTGTCTCATAGAAACCAGGAGGTAGTGTTGGGTGGAGAGGTGACTAAGCAATTTGGAGCACTCACAGCTATTGTCTAGATCCTAGATTTGGTTGCCAGAGCAGCTGAAAACTCAGTTTACAACTCTACCTCCACGTGATCCCATTTCCTGTTCTTGTGCCTGGGTTCCTGCACACACTTGGTTTTACATAGGCATACACACAAATACATAATTTTTAAAATATTTTTCAACGAGGTGCATGGCTGCTGAGGAACAGTATCTGAGATAGTCTTCTGGTGCACACGAACACACACACACACACACACACACACACACACACACA
>NC_034593.1:20985477-21007170 GCF_900095145.1 Mus pahari | reverse complement strand
ACACACACACACACACACACACACACACACACACACACACACACACACACAGCCTAAGATAACTAACCTCTAGAACAATCAGTGGTTCTTAACCTTCCCAATTCCTCATGTTTTGGTGAACCTCAACCATAAAACAGTTTCTTTACTACTTTATAAGTATAATTTTGTACCTCTTGGAATCATAATGTAAATGATATGCAGAATATATGATATTTGACCCCCAAAGGGGGCTATGATCCACAGTTGAGAAGCGCTGCTCATGAATTTAATGGGCAAATGTCTCTTTAACTTTCTCTCCTTTTCATTTCTCTCTTCAAATGGAACTTTAATTTCATTGTATTGTACTTCTCTTAAAACAGAGTGAAGATATCAAAATCATAAATTCTGAGATATTCTAATTGATAGAAATGTAGAAAATAGTCATTTCTTTGCGATTTCCTTAAACTGTGCTTTCTACTGAGTTTCTCAGAGTGGCTTCTTTGCTTTTGCTATGATACTAGTTTTTCTGAATTGTAATTATTTCCAAAATGTAATGATAGGAATGGCTTTGCTTATCCCAGACTTCCCTGTTTATATATAGGAAAGAAATCATTCCTGCCCTGTATACTATAAGGTGGCACTGGAAAACCCAATGTAAAATTTGAATTGTGCATGTTGTGAGCGTGTTCAAACCAGGAAGCAGGGACAATAGAATAGTCTGTGTGCATGCAAGCTTCTTCAGACAGAACCAAAAAGATTCAGACTGCCTCAGACTCTGAACCTAGCTTTGTTTTTGCAGAACCTTCCTTGTTCCTTCAGAACATGTCCTCCATATAATACTCCCAGTAAATCCTTTCACTTTGCAGTTTACTTCTGACAAAAATGAACTTAGTAAAGTTCCTCCACCCACATATGCGATTTTGAAAAGTAATTTACTTTGTTATGTAAATGCATGGCTGTGGTTTCTCTAAGAGATGGATGAAATGGCTTAGTCTTGTGCATATGCTTCCTCACAGAATTACCAAGGCAGAATACTTGAAATGCAAGAAATAGAAGAACTAGGCTCTCACATATCAGAAGCAGGTCTGTGATTAATCACCTGACATGTGGTCATTGACTGAATGAAGTTATACAATTGCATTGAAATAACTCATACTTACATTAAAGTAATGCAAAAATATTAGGCCATTATCTTAAATAATTTTATGTAGTTTCTCCAATCACTTAACATACAATGGCTTGAAAAAGTATGAAATCTAGAAAAATAATTTTTTGCCTCACCTTGTGTGTGCACATATGTATGATGCACACAACAAAACTCTCTCTCTTTCTCTCTCCCCCCTCTCTCTTTCTCCCCGAGCGTGTGTATGTGTGTGTGTGTGTGTGCATGTGTGTGTGTGCACGCACGTGCAAGCACACGTGTGTGCATTGTTTGTGCTTGTTCTTACTCATGTGCTCACGTGTAGACATCAAAGCAGTGCATCAGCGTTATCTTCCATCACTATCTACCTACTATTCTCAGATAGGGTCATATTTTCATTAAATTGGAAGCACACTGTGTTTGATCTTTGACTTCCTCTGTCTCTGTCCATCAAGACTGGGGTTATAGCTGGGTACATGTGGCTATGACTAGCTTTTAATGGAGACAGGATTCTTGTTGCAGAAGAAGCACTCATACACAGGAGGCAGCCTCCTTAGCCTCATACTCCAAGATTTTCCCTTGAATTCATAATTGCCTGCAATCAATTCTTTCAAAATTATAAAGTAAAAACAATGAAATCTAAAGGAAGAGAGAGAGAAGCAAAGAGAGAGAGAAAGAGAGAGAAATAAAGAATAAAGAAATAGAAAAAGAAAGAAAGAAGAAAGAAGGAAGGAAGAAATGACAGTATCTGAAGTCTTAATTATTTTAACTGTTCTATTATACCAGGTTTTTAAAAGTATTATTAAACTTTAATAAATATGAATTCTCTAACAAAAGTCTAAAATCCTATCACAAAGCTGTTAGAATACCAATATGTTCTAACATCAGGTATGTCTGATATAATAGACACTCTGAAAATGTGTATTTGAGTAACTATAGAACTAGATTATTTTAAATTTGAAGAAGTTGATTTTCCTAGTCTCCTTTCTGTTACTTTGATAAAACAACCTGACAAAAGTTTAGGTGACAATAGGTTTACTTTGGTTCACAGTTGTTGATTACATTCCACAACAGCAGGGAAGTCACAATGACAGAAGCTTGACAGAGTGTGACATCTACAATCAAGAGCAGAGACAGAATAAATGAATGCTCACTAAGCTCTTTTAAGCTCTTTTCTTCTATCCAAGATAGTCCAGTGTCCGAACCCAAGAATTGTGCTGCCCAAAGTCAACTAGGTCTTTCTATACTAAGTGTTGTAATCATTAAGATAATTCTGCACAGACATGCCCACAGGCCAAGAACAACCACACAGTTCCTCACTGAGACTCTTAAGCGTGATTCTGACAAGTTCACAATAAAAATGAACCATCGAAATGCTTCTGGCTACATGCCTTGCATTTTCAAAGACCATCCTTGAAATATTAAACGTTATTACGCATTCTTCCTGCTTGTAATTCCTGTGACAGTGACAGGGTTTTCCTAGTTAGTTTTAATTGTCAACTTGGCACAGTAATCTCACAGCAGAGCCTCAATTAAGTAATTGCCTAAATAGGATTTTGGTGGGCAAGCCTTGAGGGATGTTCTTGAGTATTAATTGATATTAATCAAGACTCGAGAGCCCAGTCCATTGTGGGTGTTAGCATGCCTAGGTAGAATTTTCTGGTTTGTACTAGAAAGCTAGCTATGTATGAACTTTTGTGAAAGTCAATGAGGAGCCAGGAAATGGTCTTTTTCTGGGTTTCTCCTGAATTCCTTGCCAGAGTAAATCCCTTCATGAAAGCTAAAGTTGCATGGTCCTACCTTCTAGTTCTGCCTTGCATCCCTGCCCTGACTTCCCTCAATGATGAATGCACCTTGGAAACATAAAATGAAGTAAACTGTCTTCTCCCTAAGGTGCTCTTGTTCAGAGGGTTTCATAATCAATGAATGAAACAAAATAGCTGGTGTATGTTAACATTTTTGTAAACTGCTAACTAAATATGATTGTCACTATGCTAACTCTTTAAATAGTAACACAGGGTTGTGTCAATGGCTTCTGGGAGGACTAAAGTCACTTTATTTTAATTTTTCTCTAGAGATTTTTTTAAAAATGAGAGTAAACTTGTACAAAGTAAAGAATAAATTCAGCTTTTAGTGTGAACTTACAGAACTATGCTGCTTTCTCAAGATTTTCTTTTCTTCTTTCTTCTGTGTGGTTGGGCAGTGGAGACTAAAAGGTCATTCGTGTTTTCTATTTAATCAAGGCACCAAATTGCAATTAAAGAATCATAATTGCTGAGACAGCCCTTAATTATTTCAGTCATTAAATTAAAATATGTTTATTGACCACTAAGTATATGACAGACACTATATGATTAAAGATATGGTAGGCAAACCTCTTGGTCGAACTCTTAACTGGCTTTATAGAAAATAGAAGAGTCCAAAAACTGGTGAAATGATCAAAATAAATATCTCTTATAGTCATCATTCAAGGGTATTCCTCAACATCTCCCAGGCAGTTTCATTTTCCTAGTGTCTTTTTTGAGGAAATATTTGAGAATGGCTTTCCATTACACTATAGTGAAAACTGACTTTCTCTGCTTTATTGTCTTGCTGTCCTTTTGGTCTCTGTACTTAAAAAAATCTGACAGGGATGGGAGTGAGAAGCTCCAACTGGCTAAGGTTTCATGAAAGTCAGATTCTACTTTCTACCCTGAGTTACGTGTAACTACTTCCATGAAATCTCCATTACCCATGTAGACTAAAGTCAGACAGGTGTGAACGTTCTCAATGCAACACGTTGGCTATGCAGGATCCTCTTCTAACATGAGTGAGAACCCAAGATTATCCCTCTCATTGTTTGTGCTTAAACAGGAATAAGATTGAGCTGTGTTAGCCAGGCATGGTGGCGCATGCCTTTAATCCCAGCACTTGGGAGGCAGAAGAAGGCAATTTCTGAGTTCAAGGCCAGCCTGGCATACAGAGTGAGTTCCAAGATAGCCAGGGCTACACAGAGAGACCCTGTCTGTTTATATAAATGTGGTTTATATGGTAGTTAGGCTCAGGATAAGCTGCCTTAGCCTCAACCTCCAGCTTTCCAGATACCTGATTTTACATCTTGGAAAGGGTATAGGAAAGCATCAGGACTATTTATTACTAGATGGTTTTTCAATCTCCTCATCCCCCTGTAGTCACTGAGCCCAAAAAAGAAATGAGTGGAATTTAACTGCACTGCTTCAACTTCTTGCACTGCCAAGTCTGGCCATCATTATCCAAGAGAAAGTACAAAAGGGATTCTTAGTATTTATTAAGATGATGGCCTAGCTTGCAGTGCTCACATGTAAGGCAAAAATACATTTTTGGTATTAAATGAAGAATCTTACCACAATATTCTTATATGAATTTTCTATCTAAAAGGAAAAAGTTACTCTAACTTTTCCATTCTTCCTGGCTCCCTTAAACAATCAAGTAGATTTGGTAGATCGAAGCAATTTTTAAAAACATTAGAAGCAATCTTATAATTTTAAAAAATATTCCTCAGTAACCTAGGTATTTGAGAAACCATAGCAACAAAGGTAGGAAGGCTCTCCTATCATGTGGAACCTCTTTTCTACTTATAGAGGATGGATAGCCATGAATACAGATAAAACAAAGTATAATGTTATGAAAAAATACACTAAATGTAAATGCCCCATCTTCAGTTTGTGTCTACATGGAGAAACAGATTCTTAGAAAGATTAATCTTTCAGTTACTAGTAGTCAGAAACTCAGGCCTGACTTCTGAATTCTTACGAGTCTTACAGAAGGCACTTGACCATGAGTGAAAAAACTTTTCTATGATGCCTGGATGTCAGAGAGACTTGTGTTCAATACTGTGCAGCATTTTAGTTTTTAGCTTAGTGTGGTCTAAGGATTAAAGCCAGAGTCCTGTGTAAGCTGGCCAAAAAAAAAAATCTATCAATGAGTTACGAATTTATTTTCTCCATGTAATATCCTATGTCATACCTATTAGGTCTCCAGTGTAACAAAGCTGGACCAATCTGGACCACCTTCATGAATTATAATTCATTCCTTGTACTTCTGCAAACCTGTCTCCTCTTACCATGAGTCATTGTTGAAAACTTTCCATAAATAGACACTCATAAGTCTGATTGGATTGTAGCTTAGCTCCAAATGGTGTCAGCCTTTGGAATAACATTACATCGAATATCCACACACTATATGAATCACTGTTTGCTTTTCCTCTGAAGTGGAAAGTTTCTGTAGGCTAAAAAATTGAAGACTTTGATCAGTGTTACCAACAAATAATTGGTAAATACATACATGAAGTGTATAAGGAGAACCAAGCATCCTCAATAGTGCTGAAGGTTCACGGGCATCCTCTTCCAGTCTAGTTAATGAAGGGCGTAGTTTGTGCCTTTCTTGAGAGCAATATTGAGCACAACCAATATAGATTTGAGTTTTAAGACCATAGGAAACAAAAATGTGACAGTTTGTCTATGGGGCTCAGAGCAAAGATAGGTTGAAGCCTATGAAAGAAAGGATCAGTTTAAGCCATCTTTTGAAGTATAGGTTGAACACGGTGTGGCGCCTTGGGGAACATTTCTTAGGAGGAGCTATGGAAGCTGTGGACATTGTGTAATGGTGATGAAGTCTGTGGAGTGTGTATCAGGCTGAAACGCCTGATTCAAGTATTAGATGGGCATCTAGGGATGGAGGAGTTGAAGGTTTGAAGCCTGTGATTAGGAATCTTAATTATATTCAGGGATAATTGGGAGCCATTGTTGGCTTGTAAGAAGGGGAACTTGAAATAACATTTGGGGAATAGACTCCTACTCTTTTCTTCTGCTCATGCTGTTCTCCCATCTGGAAGCTTCTTTGCCTTCTCTCCCAATCTTTCTTTAGCCCATTTCTTGATGCTGGAATTTATGTCTCCCCATCACTGAAGCTTTTCTGATACATCTAATCAATGCCTGTGCTTTTTCCCTCTTTCAGTCTCTCTCACACCCTCAGCTTTTATTGTTTGGTACAAAATGAGCACCTCTTTTAATTCTCCTTTAATTGCTAGTTAGCTCCTTAAAGATGTTTTAAAAAATATGGTCTAGAGTCTCTTGTTGATAACTATGTGAGAAACTGTCTTTGTAAGCAGTTTGTGTGTTTTGTTTTTGTATATTCCATCTGGCTCTTGTTGAAGTCATCTATGAAATCAACAATCGTGGCTTTCAGCACAACAGCCTCCATGGTGTTGTCTCACATAGACCTGCTCTATGCACACACTTGTTCTGAGTATAACTGATCTGCACTATAAATGAGCAGCAGGAAACCACAAAGAAGGCTTCCTGTAGCTAAATTGTATTCACTAGTAATGATTTTAAGGGTTTCCACTTAAATATAATTTCCAGTTTCATCTATTTTCCTGCAAATTTCATAGATTTTCTTTATGACAATAAAACCCATTGTGTCTAGATACTACACTATTTTCATTGTTTCTTAACTCACTGTTGTATATCTAGACTAATTCCATTTTATTACTCTCTTAAATATAACAACAATAAACATAGATGGGCAAGTACCTCTGTAGTAGGCTAGAGAGTCCTTTAGGTATGTACCCCATAGTATTACATCTTATTGTATGAAAGCTATATTTTCTAGTGTTTTCTGATATAAATTTGTGTAGACTTACATATAGTAGCTGCACCAATTTACATTCCAATATACTGTAAATAATGGTTCCTATTTCTACATGTTTGCCAGCTTTTGCTTCACCCATTTCTGGATGATAGCCAATATAATTGGCCTAGGCACATTACTGATCTGTGGGTGATGACTAAAATATAATATATATCCTCATTTATAGATGAAATTTCATTATGTGAAAACCAAACTTGCCAAATGCAACAAAACTATTTTGAATGTAATTTAAAAATAATTGCAGTTAGATACATATAACATATTAGATATTGTGGATTTATATTAGATATTTTAATATAATTAGATATTTTTATGTAATAATTTGAAAGCAAAATTGAATGTATTTCTACTTATATCAAAATATGCTATCATTTTGATTCATTTTATATTTAGTGATTAGAGATAGAAAATTCTCATTTAGAATCAATGTTTTGTTAAACTCATTAGTATTTAAAGAAGAAAATGATTGTGCAACTAGCTGATGAACTTGTTCTTTCTTTCTATTAAAGGGATAAGCTGCAAATATTTATTTGGTAGTTACCACGCCTCTGTTTATGGCAAAGTCCAATTCTACACAATTAAAAAAATCAATGATCTCTATTTGCAGCACGGAAATTAACTGATAATTATCTCCATGCCCCCCAATTTCCATATAATTACTATGAATAAAACAAGTGATCAGTTATGTCTTTGAAAGTACCAATTCTATATAAATGCAAAATGTGTCTTTTCAACTACATTTCTCTGCAACTCAGAGGAATGATTGGATTTATCAAGTATCTGCAGTGGGTGTTGAACACCCTTGGAACCATACTACTTTAACATTTATATTGAGCATTTTAGAAATGTGTTTGATAGCTGAGATTTGGAAGTGCACAGGAAACTCCAGAGCCCTGAAGGCAAAGATGAGCTCCTTGAATTTAATATCAACTAAAATGATAATACCTTATACTTAAAAGCTAACTTTTTTTTTTTCAGAATACTTAGAAGACTTTAGCTGTATTAACTCTAATCCTCAGAATGCATTTCTGGAAATGATTTCTATGTACAGGGTTAAATGGCTTGGAGAACCTGATGGAAATGAGGAAGTACTACATTGTGTCAAAAGCAAGTACTTAACCGGATATCCTCTCCAGTGCTGAACCCATTCAAGTCAAAGCTCCTTGCCATTTCCATGGCCGATATGTGTGTCCTAGAGAGATTTGATACATAATTTCTTCAAGCGTACACTGAGGGCGGAATAAGAATTAATTATGCAAATCTAACTGAGTAATCTTATATGGTAATTTTGTGGAAAAATGACAAACTATGTCATTTTGATATCCCAGAGCAGACTGAGACGGATAGCCGGGAGCCCGTGATACTGGAGGTAGCATTTTGGATAACTGAACTACCATCTGTGAAGTCAGTCTTTAATATATTTCTAGAATGTGGAAATATTTTAAGCATCAAATTGAATGAAGAACTGAAGTAAATTTTACCTACCAACCCTGAAAAAATGAACGTCCCGTTTGGTTCTTCAATTGGTAGTAACATACACATGTAGATTGAATAAAAAAATAACAGTAATGTGTTTTGTGAGAGCAAGCTCATTACCAATTTCTCCAAGCTATAAACAATAAGTTACTTAAAAATTGATATGCTCTAAAAATTAGCATGACCCATTTAGAGAATTTCTTACTGGACAATACAACAGTCTAAAATTATGAGTGTTTTTTAGAAACAATTTATTTTAATGTGTATCTCATAAAATTAGTATCATATTTATAGATATTCTCCTTTTATAATGTCTAAAGAAAAGAAGCCCAATTAATATTTGGGAGAGAAAATTGAGAAGAAAACAAAACAAAGAAATCCAAAAACCAAGTAATGTATTGGGAACAAATAATATCAAATGATTTATTAAATTTAACTAAGATCACTTTTTTGGCTTTGGTTTGGTTTTCTTTTAACTTTGGTCCTCTGAGGTACTTATAGATTTATCCAGGAGTGGATTTTTAATCAGAGTCTCATACATAGCACTGGCTGGCCTAGAACTCATGGAAATCCATCTGCTTCTATCTTCTGAGTGCTAGGATTAAATGTGCATGCAAACATGTCCTACTCTAGAGAAGGTATTTTTAAAGAGAATGTATGATGTGTAATGTATTATAAAATAAGATTGATGGAAATCAAAGCACAACCCAGGAAAGAAATAGGTAGAAAGCAAAGTTCGGGAAGCAGAAGAGAAGCAGAACTCAAGGAGTGTGGACAGTGACTTTGCCTGTGCCATTAGAGACCCTATGTGATCAAATACTTGTTGGACTTCTACTGAAACTTGTTTTTTTTTTTTTCTGTTCTCTGAATTTGATTGAAGAGCTGTCAATTATTTTTCTTCTTCTTTATTTTTAAATCCATGATCCATTGTGGGCCATAGAAGCAAAAGATAAAAAGAGAGGAGGCAGTGAATCAAATACTATCTCATAGTACTGAAGTGTTTGAAATTATTTGAGCCCCTTTTCTAGTTTTCTTTCTGTTTATATAAAAACTTCCTGACTGATAGCCACCAAGGGGAGGGAGAGCTTTGTTTGGTACCAATTCCTGGCTACCTTCTGTTAGTGGAAGGAAGTCACAGGAACAGCTGAAACCTCTGACAGCTGACTATATAATCTTCATAGTAAGGAGCAAAAAGAAATGGATGTAACCATGTGTCTGCTTGCCTGCTTTCAGTAAACCTTCTTTATCTTTGTATAGTTAAGGACTCAGTCCATGAAAAGATACTGGCCATGGTAGCCTGAGAACTTGTTAATGTCATTTTTAATATCAATGTATATATTACATTAATATGGTGGCTGTCTTTCTTTATCCTACTTAGTACTCACTAATGACACAGAAAGCCTAAGATTTATTTTAAGCATCACTTTAGTACTGGGCAGTTTATATTAATCCCCTAACCTAATCTGGCTACCTTCGAGCCAGGATGTCAATGATACTTGCAATTAGTGCTTACCATGCTTCTGATGAACTCTCAAGAGCTCTTTCTTCTTTTCTCCTCATGGTAGATCTGAAATTCCCTTACTTTCTCTCTCTTTCCCATGGCTAGGGGAAGTTCAACCTTATTTTTTCATGTGCCCGGCTATTGGATGATCAGAATTTTTTGACATAGCAAAGAATTAATGGTAAGAATTGTTTATACAAACTTGAGGCAGAAGATTCTTGACAGAAGCATTATAATGTTGTGTCTGGATTGAAATAAGATATGAGGGCAGAGAAACCACAGTTTTAATAACACAAGGATAACCATTACATGATGGTCAAAACCATTATACCTATGTGACTTTTGTAACAATTAGCAATTAGCATAATTCTCCACTGAGATGCCCACAAGCCACCTGTGCTAGATAATGCCTCAACCGAAACTCTATTACAAAGTGACTAGTTCGTGGCAGGTTGGCATTGTACATTACCACAGATCCTTAGGATTAAATAGGTACTGAAAGCTTGTGGGTGGTATGGTTTATATAATGTGACCATGCTTTGGAAGCATAATGACAGAAATAGCTTAGAGGTTTGCAATAAATCAATAATTTGTTGGAGCAATATGATGCATTTTATAATGTTGACTTGAGGTACAGAATAAATGATGCTGGACAAGCTTATGACTATCTACCAAGAGGACAGTTGGGTACAGGGGACAAGCTTTGGTACACAGATTCTCATAGCCAGACTGAAAACATATCATATTTAACATAGGTACCATTGAAAATACAGATTGTAGCACCAGTCAACTTAAAGGTTAGATGGCAAAGCTGGGGCTCACAGCATATCACTGCCATCCTTGAGTTCACGGGTATACATTTCTCTCAGTGATATTGACATGACACACACATGCAGGTGCATTGGTCCATCCCTGAAGAGAATGTGAAAATTAACAGATTTTGAATGGGGAGAATATAAGTTCATTTAACCAGCATCTCTCCCCTGCAGAGTGGACAGAGACCCGTAAACCTCAGATACATCACATTTCATTCACAACTCCTACATTTATCTTCATGTATCCTCAGAAACTTTTGACTTTTTAAATGATATATGTTAGGCTTTGTAATAAAGTTAAATTTTAATTAGGTCTTAAAATGAGATATTTTATATGTCCCAACAGAGTTTATCGCAAAAACACCCCTATTTCATAATAGAAAGTTTTAGATTGCCTACCCTTGGGACCCAAATTTACTTTCAAGATGTCATTTAATAATTTCAAATATTTCATAAAGCTCGAAATTATCAATACAGCCAGTACACAAGTTTCAAGAGACTTACTAATCAATATCTTATAAATAGAAATATACACGTTCATGCAGGAAATAGTGTTTAGTTTCCCAGTTGTCACAAAAACCATCTTTATGAACAGCACACCTGCTGGGATCTTTTATTCCCACACTTGGTAACCTGCTGTTCATTATCCTGGAGAACTGAGAGAGTATGGCTGGCAGATCTGGCCCTCTTACTCCAACTTTTGAACTTCCCAAAGTTATTTATACCAACATGCAAAGACAAAATGTTTTGTGGGGTTTTGGGTATTGTTTTATCTTTTGTTGGTTGCCTTTTGATCTTTTGTCTTTTAGTAGTGTACTGACTTTCTCCCAATTTATATAAATCCCATCTGAAAGTGGAACTCAATCCCATTCTCGCCACTTCTGGTGTTGAACCTGTGCAATTTCATCTTTCTGACGGTCTCTCCACTGCTGAAGATTTTTAGGTGATCTGTCTCCTTCTGAAAACAATGTCTGTAACCCAAGAACTAAGTTATTCTGAAAAATGTGCTCACAGTCCATGGAAAGGGCTAGCAGCTATCAAAAATAAAACAAAAGCAAACAGGAAACCTGGATATGAGGGAGGGACAAGAGTCCCTGCTCAGCATTGCTCATTACCTCGTTACTACTCTGTTCTTTTCTTTCTAAATCTTATTTCTTTTGTTTCTCTCCATCATTGAAGAATCTAGTACATTCACAAAAAAAAAAGAAGTCATAAGTTTGTTTGTTTAGTACATCAATGTATTATTGGCAAGTGAGGTCCCATAGACCCCTGCCCAAATCTTACAGGCTATTTCCAGTGCTCTTGGTTGTCCTCCTGAACTTGGTAGGAAGACCTCATTGCTGAAAACATTTCACACCTGAGCCATCGAACATGGAAAAATCAAACTGGCAATAACCTTGGAGCTTCATCTCTACTAGCTTTACAGTGCTGGAAAGTACGATACCCACTACTAGAGAAGAAAAGTAATCATCAATAATATTCTGCTATAAACTTCGTGAGCTGGCAAAGTATTCATGCTGCCCTAGTTAGACATGCCCACTGGTGCCACAGTGGAACATACTTTCTGATTGGATTTAAGAACTGCTCCGTAAGATAAAATCCATACCTGACAGCTATTATGAGACTGAGAACCTGTGGGTAGATGGCTGAAGGCCCTAGGGCAGAACCTACTACTTATACGCTGATAAATACTCATAGTATTAAACTGATTGCTAACGACTTACCATTAAGTCTACAGTCCAGTACATCTGTCAACTCTAATCACAGAAGTTCTATTTGCAGTAGATGGTGATTATCATAAAGAAAAATAACAGACTAAATTGTTGACAATAAAGACCACAGAATGTTCATGCCTCAAGGTGTGAACAGACAGCACCTTTCTTTCCAAGTTTCAGGGATTATTGAGGAAAGAAGAGTGTAAAACCCAGATGTAGTGGATAACTACAGGAAACAGTGCTGTCTGGGTATATATATATATATATATATATATATATATATTTGCATAATATATGTGACATGTTACATATGACAGCACAGGCAAGACCCAAGCCAGACAAAATCCCAGCATGTCAATGGGAAGTCTCACCACTAACTGGAACACAATGAGAAATTGTTAGATACTGGGAAAGAGAGGAACATTTTCTCTACATGTGTAGCTCTGATAAGTTGAGAAAACCTGATTGGAAGGCCATACATGCAATGATGTTTGGCAGCACAAAAATTGGTCTTGATATACAAAGAGAAAGCCAAGTCTATAGAAAAGGGAGAATCGGTTTGGGAAGAGTTAGGAGACAGGGATGAGTATGATTAAAGCACATGAAATTCTCAAAGAAATAATAAACTACTTTTAAAGAGGAGATGTTGTCTTATATAGAGTAGAAAGAAGAAATTTTTGTAAGCTAGGCAAACCTCCATAGTTATATTATAAATGTACATATTTACTTATAAGGTATTCTTTAGACAAGTATGCACTAAACACCTGAACAGAGTAATGCACTTCAGATACACTCATTACCTGACTAGGATTTTAATGAGGAGAAAGCTCTGCTTTTCTGTAATTCTGCTCCACTGCCATTCGTGCCCTGCTTATTTTCATGGCATTTTAAAACACAAATGAATCAAAACCACACTTGCTTGATTGTACATGTTAAATATTTATGGTATCATATTCATCTGCATATTTATAACCTCTTCAAATTCACACGTTAACACAGTGAATAGGCATTGTCCTAGAAACATAGGGTTCTGTGGGACTGTGAAAGGCAGCCTGTTTTGGTTGAGTGAAGCTTGCTCCAGAGACCCAGTAGAAAACTCTACAAGGGATGGTACAGTGAGCCACATTCCCAGAGACAGGTGCCTGACACCACAGAGCCCCCAACTCCATCATAATTCTGTATCAGTCACGCAGACAAAGCCCCAAGCTCCTGACATTCTAGCGAGACTCCACCCTCACAGTTACCTGAAAGTAGCCAGGTATGCTCCTCCCCACAGCTACTCTGCAACAGCAAGATAGCCCAGCCTACTATAAAAGGGGCTGCTTGGCCCCTCCTCTCTCTTTTAAGCTCTCACCTTTCTTACTCTCATCTCTAGCTCTCCTTCTCCCCCTTCCTTGCCCCCCTCTCTCCCTGTGGCCATGGCCAGCATCTCCTTTTCTACCTTTTCTTACTCCCTGCCTTTCTACAATAAAGCTCTAAAACCAAAGACTGCTTCTGCTCATCAAGGACTGCAGTGCTTGAACAATGAAATAGGCTTTCCTCTAAAGAGCCATGGCTAACAGAAGAAGAGCACAGAAGGCCTTCGTGCGCTCCAGCCATGGAATGGACCAAAGACCACCCGGCGCACCCTCTCCCCCTGCCCTCTGCTCTCTTCAGTCCTAGGGATAACTGAGCTGCCCCCGCACCCCTCCCACTTTTTTCTCAGTTCTTCTGCGGTGTCCAGTGGTGTCTGGGATGCCCAAGACTGAGAACCTGTTATCTCTGGCCTCTGTGAGGCCCAGAGACCTCGAACTGCCCCCGTCCACCAAACCCCCACCCAGGCCGAGTGGAGAGCATGGACTCTGGCAGGACGTGGGTTCTCTCCCACCCCCTTTATTCCCCCATGCCCGCTGCCTCCACAGGGTTTAGAGCATTGCAGAGTAAGGCTCCATCTTTTTTAAACAATGGTTTACTTATTTCTTGGATATCTGTCCTTAAAAATGTATGTCTATTTTTCCACCCCAATGATCAGTATGTATACCTATAGACTAGAAATAGAACAACGATAGTGCTTCCTTTACTTGGTCATTATTCTGAAACATAAATTAGCATCATTGCCATCGAAGGATGGAGATGACTGCAAGTGAACTGCTATTTGGGATTTTTGTTTGTTTGTTTTTATAAAGTGTTTTAAACAAGAATCAGACAGTAACTTAAAATTCCTATTGCTTGTAGAAAGAGGGGCATCATGAGCAGAAGACAGCTTCAAACTCTGTAATATTTTATGCCCACTCTCTTATTAGGCAAGACGTTTCTATGTTTGCCAATACAATTTTTCATCTTTAAAGAGTAGATTTAATTTTCAAATTATTAGTGTTATATTAATGTATTTCCTTGTGAACTGAATTGTTACTAGTAGTTTGAAATTATTAAAATAATACTTAAACATCGAGAAATAGGTTTATACTTTTTAAAGTCACTTAAAAACGGTTTCCATAATTTAGTTTACTGGGATCATATATCCTCTGGTGAGTCAGTGCTTTGTTGCTCAACATGGCTGATTTGTGGTACTCTATAGGTTATTAAACAACTCTGAGGCATTCAGCAAATGTCAGGTGATGATAATAGTGTTGGTATTTTCTCCAAGAAATGGAATTGCAAAAAAGAGAGGCATTACATTTTAAAACTACCTTGTCAGATGCAAGGTTTATTTTGTTTGCAAGTGCAGCCATGACCAGTGGTGATGCAGACCTTCTTTCAACTTCCTGCTCCTTCATTGATGTGAAGTAGACCTTTCAGATGACTCCGTTCAGTAACTGTGACCACCTAATGGATTTCTGCAGCATCAAAGACAGGGAGAGCAGCCATTCTTTTGATGCATAAAGCCTCACTTGCTTGTATCAGAATGGTCCAAAAACGTCCACATCTATCAGGTTCTTAGCATGTGTAACATTCTGTATTATGCCCTGTGGAACATATGGGAGAAATGAGAGTAAAGAGCAACATTTTACTATGTTTTGTTTCTTTGCTTTCTGAAAGAATGTCTGAAATTCTGATTATTTTCCACACTTAAACTTACTAGGTTTAAAAAATAAGGAGATATATCTTGGTATTCAATGCATTAGTGTTATTTTCCCTGTGCATTGAAAAGAAATTAGTTTTTATATTTAGAGAATCATTGGACAATATATAAACACAAAACACATTTTATTTTCAATTCTTTTTTTTTTTTGATAATTTTGTTTTCAGTTTTGTTTGAGGCAGGGTTTCATGATGTAGGCTTAGCTGGCATGGAGCTCACTATGTTATCATGTTGGCTTTAAACACAGAGTGATTCTCTTGCATTTGCCTCTTGAGTGCTGGGATTAACAGCATGTGACATTATGCCAGACCTGTTTTAAGTTCTTAAAAACAAAAGACCAGGACTTTTCTTGCTTTTAATAATGAAAAGCCAGATCTCATATAACAAATCTTTAGACAATACCTCTGAATTTTGCCAAAGAACTTTCAGGAAAATGTCTTCATTGTTATATTGTTTATGACCTAGAAAGCCAAGACAAAACCTACCTTATCTGCCTTTGAATAACAACTTTTGATAGATTCATCATGTGAAGATGATGAACATTTTCTATAGGACTGTACATTTCCCTCTGTCACTTAATATACACGAATCTTAGTAACAGAATGAGTTATTTTTTATCCACTGAAGATTTATTTAAACTTAACTCTAAAATTCCTCTGATTCATATTAACAATACTACATTTATTTGAAACATGAGTAAATGTACTAAGTTTTCTAACCTATAGCATGTTTATATTTTTATTTTATATCTTTTATTTATTATCATTTTAAAATAATAATAATAATAATTTTCAAATAAGTAAAAACATCACATTAACCAGACCTATCTATACTATTCGACCAATTCTGTATAGTTAGAATAGGTAAGAGGAGATGAGAGAAGATGCAACTAACCCTTGAGAGGCTTGCGACCCCAGGGAATGTAGAGGCCTGGCATGGTGTGTGTGTGGTGTGGGGGCATGGGGAGGTAGGGGCATACTTTTGGAGAGGAGGAATGGGATGAGGAACTGTTGGAGGGCAGAATGGAAGAGGGATAATGACTGTACTCTAATAAATCTTAAAGGTAATAATAATAGTAATAATAATAAAATAAAGAAAGAATAGGTGTTTGGAAAAGAAGACTCTGAGGTCTCACATTGAGCTTTACACATTCAGTATCAAATAAATTTTATACATTTATCTACTACCAAAACAGTGGACGAAACTATCCATGAGTAATTACAAATACAAAAACAACTCTATTTCTATCCTCTCTCATCACTCATGTCCATTTCCTGTATGTAGTCCTCCCTTATCCCTCGTATCAGCCTTCCCTCTTCTTACTTCCTGTTGTACATTAGCCTCATATGCACTTCTTTACATACACATAAAAATTATTGGCTCCATGCTACATATGAGGAAACATTATATCTTTTCTTTCAGCTATTGTGAGATCACACTTAATCGCATATAATCTAATTCCCTGTGGTTTTAAAAAGATTTCTTTTTATTTCATGTGATTTGTGTTTTGACTGTACATCTGTGAACCAGGTACACACAATGCCTGTAGACTGCAGTTACAAGTGGATATGAATAGACATATTGATTTTGGAAATTGAACCTTGGACCTCTAGAAGAGAAGCCAGTGCCCTTCCATTTCCTCCAGCCCCACATGGTTTTTATTTAATATATTTTAAATGAGATATAATTCTATAATTCTTTGTTCTCTTTTCATGCCCTCCCTCATTCTCATCTCAGATTGATAGCCTCTTTTACTTTGATTATAAGTATATGTTATATTATATAATATAATTTTTGTACTTATTGTATATAAATATTATGTATAAATTCTTATATAATTTATATATAATATGAAGTTATATATAGTTCATGTATATATGTCTCTATAAGTATATATATTTATAATTATAATAAAATGATAATAGTCTGCATATTAACGTTTCAAAGTATGATGTGGATCATTGAAAGAATATATAAATTTGTATATTATATTTAAATATATATTAGTGATATATTATTATGTAATAATATTATTATTAATATATATGAATGATTTTTTGGTATATGTAAATTTTATGTATATATATATATATATATATATATATATATATATATATATATATATATATATACATATGTATATATATATATATATATATATATGAAACCTGTCGAGTTCATTTCCTGGTTTTATGCATATGACTTCAGAGCTGACCAATATGTACAAGACAGATCATTAGAGGGCTCTGACTTTGAAAAAGCTAAGTTTTCTTCTTTAGCAATCATTCTTTTGTGTATAGTTCTTTGTCTAGGAGTGGGACAGCATGAGATTTTTCCTTTTTCACATCAGCATGTTTATTGATATCTTCATTGTTTGGATATTGTCTTGGCAACTCTTTACAGGAGACATGGTCTCAAAGAAGAAGTCTTAACCCTATGGCACTTAGAGTCTTTTTCGTCTTCTTCCATGATGTTCCTTGTGTTTCAGGTACAAGAGTTGTGTTGAAGACATGTCTGTTAAAGACAGGTTTCTCATGATTCATCGATCTCTGAACTGTGCTCAGTTGTGGTTTTCTGTTTGATGAAATGTGAGAATGTCTTCTTGTATATATAAAGATAAATTTTGGAATTATGTTGGCCTAAAAGTGGCATTAATACAATCTTTTTTAAGATCCATTGACCTCACCAGTTCTAGGAATATGGCTAAGTTTCTTGTACCAATTATAGTTTCTCTCCTATTATGAGGGGCTTAAGTCCAACCAGTCAGCTCTTGGTTACTGCTGAGATGTGAGTGCCCCTATTGCAGCTTTAGGGATATCTCAGAATGCTGATTAGTGTGCTGCTCACAGGCATCACTGCTGGATAGCAACTGGCTGTCTCATTCCCTTGGCAGCTTGCATAGAGAAGTGGTATTAGGAAAGGCAGACAGGAGGAAGGAGGCTTTGGGGCTAGATTCATTTCAGTCCTGTGTCCTACATGCAGGGTTATTCAGCAATAGTCACCTACCTTAAATGTTCACAAGGCCTAGGTCCAAGTCTGCACATTTGAGTAGAGGACACAGAAAAACTACAAAAAGACAATAACTCTAGCTCTAGAGGGTCTATCACCTTTTCTTTGACTACTGAGGGCATGTGCACTCATGTGTAGACACATGCATAAACACCTATATGTATACACACACANATATATATATATATATATATATATATATATATATATATATATACATATTCTGGAACATATACACTCATACCCATATAAACACAGACCCATACATACACTGAAACACAAAAATGCACACACAGACACACATACACTTACAAATATACACTCACACACAAACATATGCACACTCACTCATACACATATATAAATACATATACAACATATACAGACACACATATACACACACATGCACATAAACATTTACTCACAGACACTCACACACATATGCACATAAACACATATATACATATATTCATACTCATACACACAGACACATAGATGCAAACACACCCATATAAAAACAGATACACTCACACACACACTTATACTCATACATATAGACATGCACACATACAATTAAAAACAATCTAAACATATACAATTTGCTCAAATTAAAATATATATAATTTATCTTTAAAATGCATGATGTGTACATAATTATATTTACATACTATATATTGTATCTTAACACAGTTATGGAAACTAATTTTTTAAAAGTTGGTTTTGGTTTTCTATATATGAAATATATTTTCAGTCATTTTCTAATATGAAAGAATTTTAAGAGATGTTGCTTCTATCTTAGTGTTTCTATATTCCATCTTTCTTATGGGTTTTTCATTTCAAGCCCAAATTTCATGATCATTTACAAAGCATGAACATAGGCTAAAGGAATCTAAACTAAATGTCACTGACATAGCTTAAAGAGGACCTCTATAAACTTTAGGCCAAATCTAAAATCCTCTTGACATTAAATATGTTAGTCTACTCGTGTCAAAATTTCTCTCTTGGTTTGTTCTGACCTTAATTTCTACCCTAATATTCTTATCCAAATGTGTCATGAGGGCAGCCAGATGGTCTGATTTCTTCTCAGGGCAGCAACTAAATGCTCTGCTGAATTCTCAGGGATTATATGAACATGATGCTCTTGTAGTGTAGATAAGCACCAGTCTACTTGTAGCCTTTCTTGTTGCTATGGCAAATGACTGGCAACAGCCACTCAAGGAAACTAAGGTTGATCTTCACTCACAGTTTGACATATAGTCCATCATGTTGGGAAATCCAGAAGCCTGAGGACCTGGCCATACTGCATCCTGGCCAGGAAGTAAGCAATAATTAATGCTGGTACTCAGTTATCGCATCTCATTTTATTCATTCTGAGATCATTCCCCACACTTAAGGGGCACTGCCTACCTTGGTTAGCCTAATCTAAATCTTTCTCAGATAGCCACAGAAGATTGTTTCCCTAAAGTTGACAGTATTAATAAGTTTCTTCTGTCCATAAACTTAGCCACAGAATGAATGTTTTAAAGTGTCTTGTTTGAATACCCCTGCCGTGTGTGTGTGTGTGTGTGTGTTTGTGTGTGTGTGTTTGTGTGTGTGTGTGTGTTTGTGTGTGTGTGTGGGTGTGTGCCTATGTGAGGTTGATATTGGGTGTCTTCCTGCATTTATCTCCATCTATATATTTATGAAAGTCTCTCTCACCTGAATGCAATAAATTCCACTTGGAATAGTATGTGCCAGCTTTGGGATCCTCTGACTCTTCTACATTAGTGTTGGAATTATAGGCAGAATGTTGCACACACTTGACATCTATATAGGGAGAAGGTACTGAGGAGCCACACTCCTATGCAGCAAGTCTTTTTTCCACTGAGTCTTCACCTTTCTGAATTCTTCCTCCATACACTATACAATTTTAGTATGTACATAGTATATGCAGAACTCTCTGTGACACTACCTTTTTGGTGTCCACTGTGGAAAAGTGGTCATATAACATGGCAGAAAACATTATGTTCTTAAATTTGAGGCAGAAGCAAATACAAACACATTAACTATAGATACTTCTTTGAGGATTGACTAATGTAAGTACTGTGAACTGTATCACAATTAATGAGCTCTACTGTACCAGTGATGAAGTGTGGATATGGGGGAAGAAATGTCTTCTATTATGAGATGTGAAGAAGATGGAAAAAGAAACAGAAAACATAATTTTGCTAGTGACAGAAAATGATTGCATGTAGTAGCATAGTGAATGACTAATCACATAGGAATCTATGAAGAAACTGATCTAGTCAACTACAAAGCAGAACAGAGTAACACTCTTGCCAAAAGAGAGATAGAACCCCATGTAGCTACTTATTTGTTTTTTGGGAAATAACTGAGAAATATAGACAATTTGGTAAATCAGAAAATGGATCAAATTGTCTAAGTGCACAAACCCCATATTCCTAGGAGAAAAGCTAGAAAATTAATATTTATTGTGTACTTTCTGAAATTCCTGTAAATGCTCTCATGTTAATTATAACTACAGTGGTGATATATTTCCTTACAATTTATAACATTCAATTTTTTGGAAAATATAATTTTGATAATAATCAAAAAAGCCATATCAGTGTTGTTTAATTACATTTACACCTTCCAGAAGACCGCTTTGTAATTTATATATACTTGGGTCATCAACACTTTCAAGGTGAGAAAAGATGCTTGCAGAACCCTGTGCTACCATCTCATACTTTATAGTCTTCAGCAACAGATGAACAAACTCAATCATTAAGATACTAAGAAGGATCATAACCTTGGTGCTTTATGATCCCATAATGAGTTTCTTTTAGTAAATGCAGGAATTCTGTCATTTTTTTCAAACTTTTCGTAGGGCATTTTAAAGATGTACTGTCTTTAGGAATAAACCTCTATGTGCATTTTTTTTGTCTAACAATCTAACTTTTTCATGTTCATTCTATAAATATGAAGGAAAATTGTATAAAAGGTGAAACTGAGACATGAAAGCCCAAACTAATCATTTAGAAGCTAGAGAGAAGGATGCTAAGTGTTAATCTGTATTTGGAAGTGGCTCCTGTTTACTGTTACATATTCATTGTTATATCCTGATGCGTTTCACAGACATATTATATTCTAAGTATATGGATGTCTCATGCTGTAGTTTAAGGTGCCTCTCAAGCATACTGCCAGAAATCTCAAAGTTGAAAGTTGACAACAAAGCTGGGTGTGGTGGCACACGCCTTAATCCCAGCACTTGGGAGGCAGAGGCAGGCAGATTTCTGAGTTCAAGGCCAGCTTGGTCTACAGAGTGACTTCTAGGACAGCCAAGGCTA
>NC_034593.1:20964707-20985302 GCF_900095145.1 Mus pahari | reverse complement strand
TAGCAAATGAGCTCAAAGGGACCTAGCAAATGAGCTCAAAGGGACCTAGCAAATGAGCTCAAAGGGACCTAGCAAATGAGCTCAAAGGGACCTAGAAAATGAGGTCAAAGGGACCTAGCAAATGAGGTCAAAGGGACTTAGCAAATGAGGTCAAAGGGACCTAGCAAATGAGGTCAAAGGGACCTAGCAAATGAGGTCAAAGGGACCTAGCAAATGAGGTGAAAGACACCTAGCAAATGAGGTCAAAGGGACATAGCAAATGAGGTGAAAGACACCTTGCAAATGAGGTCAAAGGGACTTAGCAAATGAGGTCAAAGGGACCTAGCAAATGAGGTCAAAGACACCTAGCAAATGAGGTTAAAGGTACCTAGCAAATGATGTCAAAGACACCTAGCAAATGAGGTCAAACGGACCTAGCAAATGAGGTCAAACGGACCTAGCAAATGAGGTCAAAGGGACCTAGCAAATGAGGTCAAAGGGACCTAGCAAATGAGGTCAAAGGGACCTAGCAAATGAGGTCAAAGAGACCTAGCAAATGAGGTCAAACGGACCTAGCAAATGAGGTCAAAGGGACCTAGCAAATGAGGTTATGTGAATTAACCTGCTGGCCTCACTATAACCACAGGTTTCTGATAAATAGATGTAAAGAGGGTCACCATCAGGGAAACTTATGTGTTGATGGTTATGGAAACTAAATCGGTGGTGCCAGAAACCTAGGAATGTGAGGAATTGCCAGAAGGTAGCTAGACTAAAGACATATAAACCTTATCAGTGGGCTCAGGCTCGAATATATAGCCTTTCGTATCTAGTTACAGCAAACAATTGATTCCTCTGGTGATTTCTGAAAGAATATAATCTTGACCGTTCTATTTATTCCCATGAGATGGATTTTATATTTCAAGATTTCCGAACCACATGGCAATACATCACATATGTTCGAATCCACTCAATTGTAGCAATTGTTAATTGGAAAGAAAAAGGCAGTTCTTAACCTAAGTTTTCTCATCAGTCAAACAGGATCCTGTGGTTTAAATTAGACACTGCCTTAAGCCTCTTCACCATTTCTTCTGAAAGAGTTAGAGAGTATTTTAATGACAAAGTTCTAGATTCCCTTTAAGTAATGAGAACACAGAAAAAGTGCTACAGAGCGCACAGCTTGTTATGACAAAGGGAAGGTAAGTTTGGAGCTACGCAGTATTCCGCCTCTGAATTTTGGTAAGAACACATGAATTTAAAAGTCGGAGTTGAAGAAGAACATGTGACTGCTGAGTAGGGTAAAAGCAAATAAGGGACCAGAGGCACAGGGCAAGGGGAGGGCCACTTACAATTAAGCGTTTGCATGATCTGCTAATTATCAGGCCATCAGCAGTGAACACATGAGGAAGGCTGGACTCCTTGGTAACCTGTTCTGAACACAATCACAAATAAGCCTGATTATAAATTGCAAAACGGCACAATCCTTCAAAACTATCTATTGCCAGGTGCCAGGAGTTATTTTTTCCCATATGACCTTTGAATAGAATGATGACTAAAAAGGACTTCTTTTTATTAAAAGATCATATAATTTTGAGCCATGGCTCTTACTTGCAAGGGCTCAGTCTTCACCTTTTCATTTTACGGAGGGTGTGTGTGTGACTTTTCCTGTCTTGGGAAACATTTCTGTATATTTTAGAAGCCCTGGTTTGTTGATAACACTTCACCCAATGCTCTCAGTTTCTATGGAGACACTAACTATTGTGCAGTTAAAAGCAAAAAAAAAAAAAAAAAAAAAAAAAAAAAAAAAAAAAAAAAAAAAATTCTTCAAACTCTTCAGCTTCCCTGTAGTGCTGAGACCGTGCTTACTTCTCTCTCCATTCTGCACATCAGAAAGAAAATTAAAATGATTTTCTTTGGAAGCATCATCATGATTTGGGTCCCAGTCGATGCTGTTACCTTTAACAAAGGCTGTGGACATTCATGGAGTATCTTCCTTGCCCACCCTTTTCAAAGGCAAAGATAGGATACCTCTATGGAGTTGTTAATGTAAAAAAAGGCATTATGGCATTATGGCTATATATATATATATATGGTATATATATGGTATATATATTGTATATATATTGTATATTAGGCACCACCAATAACACAGGTTTGGTCCTATGTATAGCTGTGGGATATATAGAGGACTTCCATTAACATTCACCAAAGTGACATCTATACCCTGGCTGGAATCAGATTCATATAGAGCCTTGAGAGAAAGCAAGTCTGCGCTACATAGAGATTTGATTATTCAATTTCATACAGTCTATCCAAATGTTTTTTTAATCTTAATTCTAATATGTTCATTTTGCCCTCTTTCGTATCATTGTTTTAAAAACTGTTTCTAAAAATGTTAGGAAAATATATAGAAAAATTTCCCTTCTCTTTTGTAACATCAGAATTCTTTCTTTCCGTAACCTTTGGATAAATGTTAGTTCCTCCTTAAAATTAAGACTGTTTGCCTTAGTAAGCTATTTTTCATTTTTAAATACTGTCTTTGCTGAAAGTTAAGAGTGTCAATAAGTATTATGATTGGCAGGAGCTAAAAATTTCTCTTAAAAACAGATGTGATAACTAACAAAAACCTATAGATTCTTCTTGAATTCATACATTCAAGTATATTTTGATTTCAGAATTAAGTGTTAAGTACTACCCACGAACCCATGGAGATCCTGTTATACTTTGCAGTGTAAGTACTTTTAAGTAGTACAAGGTCTTTCAGGATAATTAGCACAGAATATTGAACCCTGCCAGAAATACAGGATTCGTCATTAAATTTAGAGGCCGCTTTATCTCTCTGAGTCTAATCATGTGTGCAGAAGACTAATTGTTAATGGCGTGGTCTTTATTGCTCATGGCTTTCTTTTATTTTAAATGGAATGGTCTGCTTTGTGAGAAATAATTAGGTTTTATAGGCCTACCTACACGAAGTCTTTTGTTGAATGTCTTATGGTTTTGCCAATTCAGATCCTGAGAGCAATTAGAGACTGGGGTGGAACTCACCCTTAAATCAACACATATTGTGTTATTTCATCCTTTAATATTTACACACAGTGCCAGACACTGGGGCTTCACTTATTTGCAAATATACAGAGTGATTGTTAGGCTCTTAGTTTGAGAAATATAAGGACAAGTTAGGGTCTTGAGCATGTTATATAAGACTGGCAGATGACATTTTCCCCAAGTGTAAAGCAGTTTTATAGTTTCTTATTTAAAAATGTGGTCAGCAGCTAGTGAGGTAGGCCAGTGGTAGTGTTTGACTTGAAGTTTTTACCTGGGCATCACAAAAATCAAAGTAAAAGATATGACCAGTGCTGGTTGCTGGCCATGGTCTTGTATATATGGATCTGTTCAAATGGAATTGTTTGTGTTTTTCATTGTCAGCGGTAAATTACTTGTTGCTCAGTGAAGTAAATAAGAACAATTTTGAGAAAGTCTCATAGTAATAGAACAAAAATATCAACATTTTATTTCTGAAAGACATAGTTTTTATGATGAGTCACAGACTTGACTGGAGAGATCTGACAGAGGTGTTGCATTAAAGATTTGGGTAATATATTGAAAAACTCTGTTATGGTAGAATTGTCTGGTGACTAATAATTCTTCTTGCTTACTTACCTCTGCCATGAGACAGGATGGCACTGTCATAATCATAGCACTGTTAGTCATTCAGTGATGGCAAAAATCATGTCATTTTGATTTTAGAATACTTGGACAGTATGGAAGTCATTTTTGCTAACTTCTCTGATGGGTTGGTACCCACTACTGTGGCACTGTCCCTTCTAGGTAAGAACACTTGTCTTAGGGTTTCTACTGATGAGAAAAGATGCCATGACCAAGGACACTCTTATAAAGAAAGACATTTAATTGGAGCTGGCTTACAGTTTCAGAGGTTCAGTTCATTATCATCATGGCAGGAAGCATAGCAGTGCACAGGCAGACAAGGTGCTAGATGAGTTCTAGAACTTGAATAGAAGGCCACCAGTAGGGCACTATCTTCTGAAGGTCAGTAGGAGGAGGCTTTCTTCTCAATGAATGGAGACTGAGCACTAAGTGTCCTCAAAGTCGGCTCATACAGTAATATAGTTCCTCCAACAAGGCCACAGCTCCTAATAGTGCTACCTCTGATGGGCCAAGCCTTTTCCAACCACCACAACAGTTGCTTGAACCCTTTGCCGTTACTCTGCATTTTCATGTCTATCACTGAGTGTTAAGGCCAAAGATGAGGGAGCTCTGCTTCTGTTTCTCCTGCTGCCATATAGTCATTAGCAACCAGGGTATGTTCAACCTACACAATTTTCATAGGTGAGGAATCACACGGTGTAATCTCCTTCTCCTCTTTTCTTCCTCCTCTTTCTCTTCTTCCCAACAACCTGCATACTCATATGAGATTATGAGCCAATGCATGCCAGACAGCACACGTCTGGAGGTCAGGCAGTAACTTTGAGTGTTGTTCCTCTTGTGTTGTTGATAACTGCTTGCAATGTTGTATAGGCCTAGCTAGCTGAGATCGTGGGAAATCTTTTATCTCCTGCCAGAGGAGTCCTAGGTCTAGCAACATATTCCTTCCCCTAGGACTTTTATTTTCTGGAGCTGAAAATTTAATTCAAGTCCTTATGCTTGATAGGCGTGCACTTTACCCATGTAGCCATCTTCCCTGCTCTACCTTAGGATTTTTACTTTTTAATTTCTCATGAGTTAACCCTCAAGTCTATGATAACAGGCACTAACCACCTCAAAAGCACTTTTCACTTTAGACATATGCACGTAAATTTTGTTAGGTTTTTTTTTTTTCTTTTAGTTAAGATTCTTTGAAAATGTATTTTAGGCTGAAATAGGAGGAGCTGCTTGAATGTGTGACCTATGTGCAGTGGCAAGCTTGAAGCCAAGTTTGAAAAATGTGGTGAGAAGTGACAGGATCTGTGGCAAAATGCATTGCCGGAGAGAGCATCACTTCTGATGTGAAGAGATGGACCATTGTGATGTGTTTTCAAAGCATGTAACCTGCTAAGACATTTATTTTCTGGGTTTCCTTTTCATTCTCAGTCTTTTCACTCAAATACTTTCTTTTAGATAAGAAGAACATTGGAAAATATGTTTGCTTCAGTGAGCAGAGTCCATTTGGGGCAGTGCTTTCCAGATAAGCCAAAAGCTTGTTGCTACTTTAAAATTCTATGATATGCTTTTAAATATTATTGGAAGATTAATTGAGAAAACATTATTTTATGAGAAGAGATAAAGTATGAGAAACATAAGTTGAGAAATAAATTATTTATTATAAATTGAAAATTTTATAATAAATAATAGGAATTTTGTCATAAAATGAAGGGATAATTATATTCATTAGGAAACTCTTATTTAGGGGTAGATAGCTGGCTCATCACTTAAGAGCACTTGCTACTTTTGTGGAGGACCCATGTTCATTTCCCAACACCCATATGGTGGTTCAGAATCATTTGTAGTTCAGTTCTACCATGTTCAACCACGTTTTCAGGCCTCAGTGGGCAATGGGCACATACATATAAACCTGTATACTTTCAGAGAGAACGTTCATACATATAAAATTTAAATGAATAGAAGAAGAAAGAGAGAAAGCCTCACCTACTCGTCCTACTTTTAAAGATGAAATTGACATGGCTCTTCAAACCTCTTCATGCTGATTGAGATACTAGGAAACTTTTGCCCTCTTCCACAAAACATTTCTTTTGCATCCAAGTTGCACATGGATTTCATAGAATCAGTTATATTAAAGCCACCTCAGTAGTCTTTAGAAGATCAAATAGAACTGAGAAAAAAATTTAAGTGCATTTGCAATTATTTGAGAGGATACATCCTAAAATTATTGGAACATAAGCCAGTAGGTTATGATTAAATGACAACTTATAATTAACCTTCACATCATGAAACTCAATATATACAAACAAAATGATTATCGTAATTCTTGCTTCAGCCAATGTCATTGTTAAATAGACTATATCAACCAGTTATGGATGTTCATGTTTCTAGTCTCAGCACTTGGGAAGCTGCGACAGGAAGATTTTAACACAAGGCCTGTCTGGACCACACAGACACTGTCTAAAAATACTAAAGAGCATTCAGGATTTATTTGCTCTTACCTTATAAGCAAGTATTTTAGCCTGTTATATGCAAATATGCTATATTTACTGCTCAGTCACTTTTCTGTTCACTTAATGGAATGAGGAGGACTTGTTAATAGGTGTATTTGTAGCACACCTGAAATAAGTCTGCTGTGATGTAAACAATTCATATAATTAAGACTTGGACTCTTTTGAAATTACCCCATTACATGTACAATGATAACACATATTCCTTTCCATGTGTCTTTATAGTGTTCATTTCCTTGCTAGTGTGGATTCTTTCAGATAGACCTGTGACTCCCAGGTATTTGGGCAGAAAATTCTATATTATCTTGTCCCCTACAAGTATAAGGATGTTTTTAGTTCCACATTTAGCATTTTGTTTTCCTAACTATATTTTAGTTACTTTGTTGGCCTCTGATTTGCCTGCCTAGTCTTTAGGTCTGCTTCTTTCTGACAGCTCCTGGGTGATCTGACCTTGGCCATTGTATTTGTCAGTCATCAGCAAACTGTTAACTATGACCATCGACCTTCAGATTACAGTTTGAAAATATAGGTCAGTCAGGGTCCTATTTAGGTTGACAAAGGGTCTTATTTGTAATTATTGACATATTTGTAGTAGTTGAGTTAAAACAGATATTGATAAACCCATTCATATATATATACCCTAGATTCTATGTTGAATTTTTCATGTTAATTAATTAGTTAATTAACCACTGTGTACTGGCACATGTGGGTCATAACATGGGTATTGAGGTAAGAAGACAACTTGAAGAGTTAGAGCTCAGTTTCCATCATGTGGGCTCAGTGAATTCATGTCTTTGGCCTTCATTGTAGACTATCTCACTGGCCCTTCAGTTTGCCTTTGCTATGTGGTTTCAACAACCAGAACTCTTTGTGTTTACCTACATTTATGTTAGAAGAGGGTATCAGTTTCCCCCAGCCTACTGAATCTCCACTGTTAGCAGTTTTTCCTGTGAGGATGTCTGGCTTAGAGTTTCTGTAGTGTGCATTCCTGATGATATAGACAATGACTCCTTGGGGGCATGTTTTGGTTTCAATATTCAAAAGGGATTTGTTTAATTATGGTAACTGTGTCTAACATATGTATGACCCACAGGTATCTTCTGATTGGTTGCTGTTTATTAATTTTTGATAGATACCAAATCTGTGGTATATGTTTGCAAATTGATATTCCTATAACCCATCAACCAAGTCAACTGATAAATATTTTAGAAAATTCATAAGCTTAGAATCAAAGAAATTGCCACATAATAATTGTGTGACTGAGAATATTCATTCATCACCGATAGACCTCAGTTTAGTTCATCTGCTAAAGGACAGATGTCACAGACTGGCAAGAAAGAGTAAGAAAGACAGGATCAGAAATGATTGCTCAGTGGTTGGACTGCTTTCCGCTCATTCAGAAACCCGCCCTGGTCCTGTTGTACCGCTGGCATTTCTGAAACACAAATGTCTATACCTTCAGCTCCAGGGAATCTGTCCCTCACCCATTTTGTCTTCTGCAGACACTTGCAAATACATTATACACGTAAATAAAACATATGAGAAAATGCATACACTATAAAGAGTAAGAAATATATTTCTTATTCTACAAATATAAACTATGACTACAGCTAAAATTTCTCAGTTTTTCTGCCAGTAGAAGCTAAAGCAGTACGTATCTACAATGTACATGTATCATAAGAAAATGGAGAAGAACAAACTTCCAGGAGCAAATGTGTAGCCATATGTGTCCATCAAAAATTATTTAGGAAAAGCAGAAAGAAAAATTAACTAACAAATAAGGTGGCACTCTCTGTTCCTGTATGATAGAATAGTTAAATTAATGGCTAAATCTAATTAAGAAACTGAAAAATTACAGTCTGCTTGCTGCCAATACTAAACCCAATGGGCTGTGAGACAGGAATATGGTAACATTCAAAAATTACCTCACCTTTGTTGAATATTAAGGCGATTTCACCATGTATCCTTGGAAATAAAACAGCCCTTGCAATTACATTTTGTAATTTGTTATTGGTTCAAAAATTAATGACTTTTGCTATACTCAATGGATCATCCCAGGTGACAAAACACAGCTTTAATTAACAGAGACAGGTAAAGCCCCTTACAGTCAGAGTGGATTTATAATAGCAATTATATAAGAAATTATATTTTGATCATTACAGTTTCACATTGAGGCCAAGAGTACTAACACTTTGTGGGGCACTGGCAAATATTGAAACTCATGAAATATGCTAACAAACTGTTAAATATGTTAGGGTCTACTGCCTTGATAAATATCTCATCTTAATGAGTGGTTTGCCTTTAAGAATTTGGGGATGTTGCAGTCTGATTCATAATTGTGTTGCTTCACTGATTTTTCTCCTTTGCCTCATCTCAGAGCACTAGTGAGACGAAAGCCTGTGCTACACCATGTAAATCCCAGTGCTGGTTCTGTCCGTGGCATGCTCCACCTCCATGATGAACACTAGAGAGTCTTCATTCCCTTTGGGGAACGTCTATGCTAGTAGGACATTCTGCTCGCATGAAGTCAGGAGTGCGGCTTGCTCACTTCTGGGTTGGGCTCAGACTATAAAAGATTAAAGGTGAGGTGATAGGAAGATAGCTCATCTGGTAAAACATTTGCTCTATTGATCTTTAGGTGAAGATTCTAGGTAGAAAGACCATTGACAGAATGAGTATGCGTTTGTTCGACATTCAGTCTGAAACATAGCACAGATAAATGGTTTTAAATAATGCCACTGTCCTCCAACCGCTATGTTGGGTAGACACACTCCAGCGGTATGAGTTTGGCTATTTAATGAGCTCTTAAAATAATTAGAAGTCTGATTGCAGTGTTACATTTTTATTAACTTAAGGTATTTTAAAATACAGTCTCTTTTTTACCTGATTAACTGTGGAGATTGTATCCACTTTTGTAGATAACTAATTCTGATTTTATAAAATTGTGTCATAATAAAAATGAGTTAATTATATGACAAAGTAAACTGGGTCATACATAGGAAACAGACCTTGGTCACTGGTGTGATTTCAAATCAAGAAACGAGTATCTGCCTGTGAATGTCAGACTTAAGAATAAATAAGTTTATGGTATATGTTATTATTATTATTATTATTATTATTATTATTATTATTATTATTATTATTTTGTATACAAAGGAATTTTGAAATTAAAAAGTAAGAAGGAGAAAATCCTCCTAGCCAGCATTGGTTTTAGAATGTGTGTGTGGAGGGTGAAGTGTTGGCCTTACCCTATCCCTTGCTGTCCTCAGAGACAGTACTGTCTTTAGAGTGTGTACATGCAAGTGTTGGCCTCATCCCATCCATTGCTTTGGCTTTGAGTGACTCAGGTTATGTTGATCTTGATGTTTTATGGATGAGAACAAAGAATAAGCTACATCTGGAGAAAAATAATCAGTATGCCATTTGTTTTCAGGCAGTCTCCTGAGTAAAAATATGTATAAAGATGTGAAAGATTTAGAAAAATACAAACTACTAATTCTAAAGTTTTCTAATTTATATTTCTTTTCCTAATTACATATATAAGCATCAGAGTACCTTATTTTCATATTTTTGGAATGAAGTCATGAAAAAGTTAAAGAGAAACAGAAACTCCATTTTAATTTTCTTTTTATCCTTGGGAAGCAAAATGTTAGTCAAAGGAGTTAAGGGACAGCAAGATTGGAAGCAAATTTTAGCTTGTTTCTTTTTCTTTTTCTTTTCTTTTCTTTTCTTTTCTTTTCTTTTCTTTTCTTTTCTTTTCTTTCCTTTCCTTTCCTTTCCTTTCCTTTCCTTTCCTTTCCTTTCCTTTCCTTTCTTTTACTTTTTCTTTTTCTTTTTCTTTTTCTTTTTCTTTTTCTTTTTTTATTTCTTTTTTGAGACAAGTGTCTCACTGTTCTCATTAACTAGACTATACTGACTGGTCCCTGAATACCAGGAAACTGACCTGACTCCACATCCGCAGCTCTGGTATTATAGACGTGCATGCTACCATCAAAGATGTTTACATGGTTTTCCTAGATCTCAGCTGACGTTCTCACACTTATGTGATAGGCAGTTTTCCCAACAAATTCATCTCTCTAGACATGTAATGCTTAGCTTTAAGTCTCAGATCTTGTGCTTAGACTACTAATAACTGCCATTTTAAAATAACTATAAGTAATTTCCACTTTGACAGATCAATAACCCTGAGCTCTGAAGGGAGAGCTACCTGGCTTAGTATTCGATTGACTTTGGACAATTACTTGACCTTGAGAAGTTCTGGGAATCAAGTAGGCAAAGTATTTGAAATACAACCTTGTACATACACTTATTGTTAACTGTTAGCTGTAGCCACTATATGAATAATTAAACTATAAGGTCTATTTATTTATTTATTTATTCTTTCATTTCATTCTGACCTCAGCCTCCCCTCCCTCTATTTCTCCCAATTGCCTCTCTATTCCCAAACCTGTCTCCCTCCGCTCTTCCTCAGGGCCGCTGTACTTTCCTTTGCCTTCATCAAAGATATCACAGGCTCCCTGGTAATATCAGTACAGCACAATAAGTTGCAGTAAGACCAGGCACAAACCCTCATATCAAAACTGGACAAGGGAACTCAGTAGGAAGAAAAGGGTCCAAAGCAGGAAATAGAATCAAAGACAGCCACTCTCCTACTATTAGGAGTCCCACAAACACCCCAAGATAAACAATCACAGCATGTAACAGAGGACCTAGCACAGACACATGCAGGCTCTGTGACTGCAGCTTCAGTCTCTGTGAGCCCTAAGACTCCTGCTTAGTTGATTCTGTGAGCTGTCTTCTTGACCCCACTATCACCTACAGTCCTTCACTCCTTCTTCTTCAGACTTCCCTGAGCTCCACTTAGTGTTTGAGTATGAGTCTCTGCATTTGCATGAGATGTAGAAGGAAGCCTATCAGCCACCATTACTCCACCACATCTTTTAGGAAGGAGGTTGGGGGGGGGGGTCCAGGGTTTTGTGGTCAAGTCCCACCACTGGAAGCCTTGTCAGATGAATGAAGATTGCTAATTCAGGCTATTCTCCCTATTGTCTATCACTACTCAGAAATTTCGGTAATTTTGCTCTGCACTAGATTTCCACATTACCCCTAAATGATTTAGTTCATTTTTAATGAAGAATATTACATATCCACCCATGGATAGTATGAATTGCTGAAGCAATGCTTGATACCATATATGACCTATTTCTCAAAATTTATACTTCACATGCTTTATTTTTTCTTAAAAAGTAAGAGATGGCTTAACGATGCACTCATAAAGGAGAAAAGATAAAGGCAACACTGAATTGTGAAAAGGAGAGAATGAATTGTGAATGCAAAGATTAATACAAATAGACTTGAGCCTCAGGTCTACGATATTAGAAAATCATGTATTTTGAGCCCCTTAATGTCCTTAGATTCAGATAACAACTTTACATTGAGTATAGTAATTAGTTATAGCAGTGTTCATTGAAACCACTCATGTTCTTTATGTTCTAATGCTGGCTCAATTGAGAATATTTCAGACGTGATGCGTGTATGCCTCTCTAACAGCAACTGGCCAACCTCTCCATCACCCAGTACTTCTAAAAGACGTAGTCTACAGAGCCAGATAACCGAGTACTCCAAGTTAATTTCTGTTGTTAATAGTAGTGCTTTAGAACTGCCAGAAGGAACTCCCAGGTAAGCCAAGGACAGTACAGGAGCCTAGATCCTGAGCACCAGAGAATTCCCAGAACAACAACATGGTGAGATCCAAGTTTGCGCTCCCTTTCCTTTCTGGAGAGCTGGTGAAGAGGGACAAGGTTGATTGGTGGTGAACACTTTGCAGGGCTTCCTGAAGTCCAGCGAAATTCAGGATGTAGCTCTTCAAAGGTGCTTGAGGGCCAGAGTATAGAGATAGTCCTATGCAGTTGGGGCCCATAGCACTTGTAATTTCTTCCTTTCTTTGTGTTACGTTGCAGGAATTTGCTTAGAATTTTTTCATACCCATTTCTGGGCTACAAATCATGGAACAGTGATTTGGTTTTGTACAATAAGAAATAAAATGCTCATACTGGATGGCCCATGTGTAAGCATCGTTTTATGCTGGGTACAATATTTATAGTGTGGGATATTTCCTCTTAAAATTTATGATCATGTCTGACTCTGATACCAAGAGAATAATAAGCAAAATAATTGTGCTCCTTCTGTTTCCATTGCTATACAGGCAAGAAATAATTGTATTTGTATAAGTTGTCTCACTTACAAAACAGCTCTAATGCTTGGAAGTATTTAGTTTCCATGATTACAGAAAGAAAGGTTGCAGAGGAGGGAATCCATAGCTATTTTTGTGTATCACGGGGAAGGTTTTATAATCCTTTCAGTACAAGCAAACTTGACTATGGTTTCCTCATTATTTTCTCTGTATTTAACAGTGTGTACAAGTTCTTATTATGCTTCTTCACAGTACCTTGCTAAGATAAATTGAACGACTTAAGTAAATCTGGCTTTGCAGATAAAAATACTTCTGGATCTATATAAACCTGTCTACAAAATGCTGAGGTTTATAATTGAAATGAAAAAGAGAAATCAAACCTTTGCTCTGTTTATTCTGCTTTTATGTTATGATGCTAGGAGAAAGTTTAAACTTTTAAAAATATATATTTCTTTATTTAGATTGTGATTAATGCATTTCAGCTTGTGCTGAGTAGAAAGCATCTATTCACAATAGCAGAAGGTTACATAACAATTCCTTTGGATGATTTTATACACGCCCAGGGAATAAAAACATTTACATATCCAAATTATTTATAAAACAATTAAAAATACAATTGAGAAGTTCCCTACAACAAAATCAATCAAGTCTACCATAATCTTATCTCTGCAATGTGTAAAAGAACTAGCAGAGTTAGGCTCTTTGTTGTTTGCTTGTTTGCTTGTTAGCTTATTAGTTTGGTTATTTTTTGTATTTTTAGAAAGGAGATTTTAAAAATTGCTTTGGACATTTATAATTTTTAATTAAACTATGGTTTTCTGGAAAGATGAATCACATAAGAAATTTTACTTTAATTTGAAGGCCTATGATATATATATATATATCATTCATATATATATATATATATATATATATATATATATATATATATATATAAACATAGCATGTTCCCCATTTCATCCTGGAGCATAGCTCTCATATATATTACACACATATGCATGTTCTCTAAGACTGTGATGCATTTAAACACCAGTCTGCTCTTTAGAGAAGCTGAAGAGCTACTTTTATGCAGGCAGCAAGAGACAGCAGGGTCTTGTATCAAGAAGACCTTGGGATTGCGCCCTTTGAAGCTCATCAGAGCCCATTCAGGTTTATCCCAAGGGGTCAGTTGATGGACGGCCTGGTACTTCTTTTTTTTCCCAGAGGCTGAATGCACAGTTTGGGCAAGACACCCAGCTCCTGCTGGCTTGAGAAAAGTGTAATTTTAATGATGATTATAATGAGCTCCAGTGTTGCCGGGAGGCAAATGTATCCTTAAGTCTGAGAGAGAAAGCTGCAGTCAGGGTGAAATATAATACAGATTAGATTTTCTTTTTGATAAGTTAGCCTTTTAATTGGCAGTTTCCCTTTCTCCTGTATTCGTTTATCTCTTACTATTGCAAGGTGAATAATTATTATACATCTTTGTGAAGATAACACAGCAACTGAAATTCACAGAAAGCATGGTTGGGGGTGGGGTGGAGCATTGTCTGCCTCAGACCATTTATCTTGACACATTAATCAGTGGGACTGCAGCTTTGATCTCAGCACCTGGATTCACTTGCAGTATCTGATTTTCCTTCAGGTACCCATTGCCACTTACTTTTGAAAAATCAACTCTAGCCTTAGCCAATGGGTTTTTTTATCTACTCTGAAGCCCAGGCTGGAACTGCATTTTTAAAAGATGACTAAGGAAACATTTCAAGAAAGTCACTTAAGCTCAACACTGGGGTGCAATGGTTAGCAAGCCTTAAAGTGGATGGATTATAATAGTGAGCATGGGTGGTAATAGAAGTTGATGGAGTCTGTTCTAAATGACTATGATTATCTTTTCCCAGACTTTAATATGATTGAAAAGGTATGTAAAAATGATAAAGTTATTTTTTTTAATTAAGTTGCTTAAATCCCTTTATGGGAAACATAGAGATTTAACAATTGTCATTTAAAAATAGGAGTGTCAATTTGCTTAAAATGACAGTTCAAGCGAGATATATGGAATGAAAGGAGCTGACTCTAGCTTACTCTGAATAACAGATGATAAATGCTTTTTCAATTGTTAGGCTATGACTCACAATTAGTATATATATCCTAAACAGTGAATTAATACTTACAAATAAAAGCCCCAGGATAATAAATTCACTCTACCTTCCATTGCCTAGTATGTCAATGAAAAGAAAATTTAAATAAATAAAATAACTAATAAAATAAAAGAAAGAAAAGAAAATGTCCTCATAAACCCACAAGCGATTTCAAAATTTATGTGGATCTTAATTTTCAAGATGATGTTACAGGTGTATATGCAGCTTAGAAAGAAGATAGGCATAAGAATAAATGAATAAGTACAAGAATATGTTGTGTTCCTCAACCGTCATACATTGATATATCCAGTCAAGTAATATTTTGGTTAGGCAAATATGTACATCACTTGCCTGTAGGATCTCTTGGATGTGTGGCATCCTTTGATTGTTATTAAAATAAGTACTATCATGTGGAAGTGTTATAAAATCACTTTAAAATATCAAAAATTTTTGTGAAAATACCTGAAATTTTGATATTATTAGAGGACAATATATAGGTAAGGTGGTATTTGATCACAAATTTGAAAAAGGAAACCATTAGATAAGACAGCATCATATATTACTGGACCCTATTGAATGGCCCTCATGCCATGAGATACACCTGTTATACTGTCATTGCCCTTACTTTCATGGTGAAGGAGGCTGATGGAGACAGGTCTTGGGAGAGTAATCATTCATGCCCTTCAGATCTGAGAAACAATTTCCTTCTTCAAAGCCAAGACTAATTCAGGACGGTTCCTTTGTGTTCATTATGCATTTTTCTGATTCTATGGATATAAATTCATTAAAAGATGGATGATGAGGGTGATTTGAACAGTTAGACTAGAAAAATTAGTGAATGGTATAGTCTGTTCCCTATTCAGCCAAAGCACTTTTTCCAAATTTTCTAAAAAGATTTAATTTAAACATTGAGAGTGGTGGGAGTATAAAGGATCAAGAAAAGGTTCTAACACGGGTGATGCAGAATTCTACCACTGAGATAACCCTAACCCCAACCCTAACCCTAACCCCAACCCTAACCCTAACCCTAACCCTAACCCTAACCCTAACCCTAACCCTAACCCTAACCCTAACCCTAACCCTAACCCTAAACTTTACCCAAACAACAGGGTCTCACAAAGTTTCCTATACTGGCCTTAAACAGTTTTCCTGTTTTAACCGCCTAAGTAGTTGAGAATAGAAGCTCAGAAACTCAGTCCATGAAGAATTTTACCTTAAATGACCTTACTGTAATGACCCTAGTTTCTTTTGAAATAGGAGGTCCAAATATTAAACATTTATTCTCATGTGAAAAATATATATGACAATGTGTTTGATATTTATTGGCCCAAGTCAATTATTTTTCAGTTATTTCATATAGATGTACATATCACGTGATGTAAAAACAAACATTAATCAATGGAAACTTACAAAGTACCCAAGATTACTTGTGAAACTTTACTCAAAGCCTGTATATGACAAGTGGAACCTTCCTTCAGTTTATCTTAGGATCCATTGTTCAGGAAGCCAAATATAAGAAGTAAGAGAGATGTACATGATATTTTCATTTTGGTTCTCTTCTTTTAAATTTTCATTAACACATCCATAATTCTATGAAGGAAAAAATATATTCAAAGTAAACAGATTCTCTGTATTTCTGTATGTATATGTATATACAGAGCAGAGAACAGTGAATGAATGCATGCATGCTTGTTTTCTGGTGTGAGTTCAGCTTGCATTCTTAATTCCTACATCCTTCAGTCCCTGTTGCTACTGAACAATGCTGTCTACTGTAGGCTCAGTCTTTCCACATTAAGAAAATCCCCATAGACACACCGCAGGGCAACACAATCTTGACAATCTCTCATCGAGACCATCTTCCCAGATGTGTCTAGATGTTTCCCAGTTGGCATGCTTCACCACAAAGACCTTCAAGATATTTTTGGTGAAAATCTTTTGAATATTTTGTAAAAGGAATCTAATCTGAAGGTAGTATTTAGTGTCCAGAATCCTAAAATACAGTCAGGGCAATGTGAATGTTTTTCAGTATCTTAAAAGAAACTCATTTGAAGTCTTTCTTTTAAATAGTAATATAATTGTAATTCCAAACAACAATTCTTTTCAGTTTGCTTTCAAAGTTATTTATGTCAACAATGTATACAATAAAAAGTAAATGTAATAATTTATAACAAACTGAACACTAATAATAATCTATACTAAGTAGTTACTCTTGGTCAGAAGCTGCTCTTCGTATACACATGAGACTAATTATTTATTTTTTTTATTTTTTTTATTTTTTTATTATTATTTTCTTTATTTACATTTCAAATGCTATCCCGAAAGTTCCCTATACCCCCCCGCCCCCGCTCCCCTACCCACCCACTCCCACTACTTGGCCCAGAAGTTCCCTTGTGCTGAGTCATATATAGTTTACAAGACCAAGGGGCCTCTCTTCCCAGTGATGGCCAATTAGGCCATCTTCTGCTACTTATGCAGCTAGAGACACGAGCTCAGGGGGTACTGGTTAGTTCATATTGTTGTTGCACCTACAGGGCTGCAGCCCCCTACAACTCTTTGGGTACTTTCTCTAGTTCCTCCATTGGGGGCCCTGTGTTCCATCCAATAGCTGACTGTGAGCCTCCACTTCTGTGTTTGCCAGGCACTGGCATAGCCTCACAAGTGGCCACTATATCAGGGTCCCTTCAGCCAAATCTTGCTGGCATGTGCATTAGTATCTGGGTTTGGTGGCTGATGATGAGATGGATTCCCAGATGGGGTAGTCTCTGTATAGTCCATCCTTTCATCTTAGCTCTAAATTTTGCAAAACACAGGAAAACCAAGAAGGATTACCATTGTGTGGATACTTCATTCCTCCTTAGAATAAGGAACAAAATACCCATGAAAGGATATAGTACAGAGAGGCTAATTATTTCAATTTACAGAAGCCCAAAGGAAAAACAAATTGTAGAATGGGTTAAGTAAACAAAATGTAGGAAATTAGATTTGAGCTTAGTCCTATGACATAAAGGTATCAAGGGAACAGGATCACCTGGGCCACATGCTTGTCAAAGCAAATCCTGTCCATATTTAACCAGGTAATTATATTCCACACAGTCTAGAATATCAGGGTGACGTTCTGGGATAACTACTAATATTTCTTCTATTAAAAAATATTTTATTTCCATATTGCCCCTTTTAATTTACATTTTCTTTTGACTTTTATGCATGAATGTTCTCTACATCATTTCCAGCCTTCTGGCCTACAATGACTTCCATTCTACATTCTCTCAAATTCATAATTTCTTATTTTGGTACTTTTCTTCAGATATAACTTTTAATAGATTAGAATGGCTAGAATTTTTGCTCTTCACTATTATGAAAATGAGAGCACAGATGAAGAGTGAGAAGGCAGGACTCCATTATTCTCATAGGACCAAGTAATTAGTTGGCAATAGATCTCAGTTCTCCCAATTTTACATTCATGATGGCAGCCTCTTCTCATCCCACTTCTTATGGGGCCCTCAATATAATGCAAACAAACTGTAGAAGTTGAATCTGCTCTACTGGATGACATGAAGCAGTAGGGTGTCTTACTCCCTATCATGCTGTTGACACTTGGGTTCTCTGAGTTCTCATTGGCTGTTTGGGATAATCCAGAGTAACTGATTGGCTGTATGGCCATCTATCTCCTTCTCAACATTGTCTATAGGAATTTCTTAGGTACTTAGTGAAAGAATAAAATGCATGTTTCTGCATCTGCTTTGTACGTAGCTTTGTTCATCTTAGGAAGCACAGAGGTTTACCTTCCATTGTAAACTCTTTGATAAAAAACAAACAAACAAACAAAAACCAAGAAATTAATGTGGCACAGCGTGTACAAAAGGACTGGGTTATTGCCTTTTTATTACCTGTCAAATGCAACAAAAGTTTAAAATTAATGACAACCAGTAAGCGGGAATAGGGATAATAAAAAGTTATGTTCCTTGCTTAGAAGGAAATCATATTCCATTTCTTCACTTAAAAAGTTGAAGAAAAAAAACCCCATATATCTAAAGTTTACCAGGAATTTTTTTTCCCGAAGAAGGTTTAAAAAAGGGAGACAGGAAGAAAGAACATGTCTTTTCAGCATAAGGCAGTATCTATTAGCTGAGAAGAGAATTGAGAATTCATCTTACATGGATGGCTTCTCTGCCAGCAGAAGTCCCATAGCCATGCTTTGAGCAGAGAGGAGTACAGAGGCACCAGACATGACAGACTTACCCACACAGAGAAGCAGATTGCCTCAACCATTTCATGAAACCAGGCAATTGGTAAGTGCAAGCTTAATTGACCATTCCTAGAAATCTGTTATATGTGACACTGACTTCCCTAGGGAGAAACTTATTTTTTTTCTTTGAAGACCAATATGTAGTTTGCAGTTATTAAAAAGTAGGGAAACATTTATCACACACATCTTCCAATACAAGTCTTTGTGGAGCCAGCACTCCAATTTTGCCTGTTACCATGTGGTCTAAATATCACTAGTGTTTCCTGCCCTGCTAGCACTCCAATTGATCTCCGAGAATTGATATTGACGGAGCCCAGATTACCTTTTACCACCCACCAGGCAGTTGAAAATGAATATTTTCTTTCAATAGAAATCCATTCTGGCAAAGGTTAATTTCGAGATTTTTCTGTGATCTGTGGTCAATCCATTTCCTGCCCTCATCTCCATGAAGATGGCAGTATGCTCCATAGATTTCCCCAGTCCACATAGTAGGTATCAACTTCTACATCATGCATGCAAGGAAGCTATCAGAGTCCATGTACAAAATCTTTTATTTCTCTGAACCCTGGTTGAAAATGTCTTTACAAACAGAAGCAGAGTTACTTTGTTTGTTTTGTTATGCTTTCAAGAAAGAATTTTTTCATGTTTTGTTCTTGGAAAAGTAGTGAACAGTGGTGGTGGCAGGGGCTATAGTGTATGCAGATTACAAATGATTTCCAAATGAGTTGTAGAGGGAAGTATCATTGGGTTCATGAATAGGGTGGTTATGTTATAGATGTCTTCTGGGCTGGACCCAGTCATTGCATGCATTTATGAGAAACTCCAGAAAACATGCTTTTTAAGCTTCAAAAGTTTTCCAAGAAGCAGTTGCATTCAGAAAGAGTAATAGATTGGAGATCCCAAACCTGTGAATCACATCCTCTCAAGCCTTAGATGGAAACAAAAGCTTCATTTGATATTTACCTTCCCTAAGTCTCTTGGGTTTGATGTATTAAAAATTTAACAATCTCCAAAATTATTTTACTCAAGGACATAGGTTATGTAGGTAGTCTAATATAAACGCATTCTCCTACCTTTCAATTTATGGTGAAAAAACCTCAAGCAAAGTACTGAAGCATTTCCAATTATCCTTTACTGACAATACGCCTTTGGTGGAACCCAAAATTACTTTGTAGTTCCTACTGTTTATGAAAGATGAATTCTGGAAAGGGATGAACACTTAAAAATGTTTTGTTTTTAAGATTATAATATAATTGCATCATTTGTCTATTCCCTTTTTTACCCCCAAACCCTCTGATATACCCACCCTTGCTCCTTTCAAATACATGGCTTTTTCAATTATTTTTGTTCCATCTATCTATCTATCTATCTATCTATCTATCTATCTATCTATCTATCTATCTATCTGCCTATATCTATCTATATCTATCTAGATATATAATTTTTAATAAAGAACTTTGCCAATAATAAAGAGCACCCTAGACATACTTTTGCTCGGTATTTTGGTGTACAATAAGGGTGAATGCACAAAATTCCACTGTACAATAATCTAGGCTATTGAATCAATACATAGATGACCTATAATAAAGTGAACATGTTTACTTCTTATCAATATTCTATATATAATTTTCTATTCTATATTATATAAAATTCTGTATTCTATAATCTATAAATGCTTCAAGTGCCACCTTGCATTTCTATATTTGTTTTTTTTTCATATTTCATTACTGAACCTTAAAATCTTTTATTGGACAGAAAATTAGAACTGCCTCCTACTGTGCTGTCTCTGAATTGTGACCAAAAATGCACATTAACTCCAAATGATATATATATATATATATATATATATATATATATATATATATATACATATATATATATATATATATATATATA
>NC_034593.1:20940550-20964674 GCF_900095145.1 Mus pahari | reverse complement strand
AGAGAGAGAGAGAGAGAGAGAGAGAGAGAGAGAGACTGATAAGACAGGATTGTAAATACAAAACAAAAGAAAGAATGAAAGAGAGAAAAAGACAAAAAATTTAACAAGAGTTAGAACAGCAGATTCTTAAGCACATGTAGCAGTCTCAAGATAATTTTATCATGTGGAAAATTCTAGGATGAAAAAGAGTGAATAAAAGTTTTATAGGCTAATACTTCTAGACAGTTTCAATGATTTCTGATCTAACCTACCTTGCCTCACAGTTTTTAAGGCTTAGCACATTGAGTATACGAAAGGGTGAATGCCAGGAAAGAGGGCTAAGTTGTTAAGGACAATTGGTGTTCTTGGAGAGGACCCGAGTGTAGCTCACTGTGTCTACTACCCACATACACCTGTGATTCTAACTCTAGGAGAATCCCAGTTTTCTGGTCTCCATGAGCCCTGTACTCATTTTCACAGACAGACAGACATAGAAGTAAAAGTAAAATAAATTTGTAAAGAGTAAAAGTTAACATTAATTCTAAATTTTAGAAAATACTAGAAACACTGTTTCAAAATGCACATAAAATATACATCCACAGAGTATTAATTTAACCCAATACTTTTAAAAGATTGACGCACCAAAAAGAAATCAGTATAAAATTATTAATTCTATTTATATTTTTAAGCTAAAGTATTGAAGTTGTGGTTATTTTGCATTAATTCCAGTTCAGTGGCCATAAGTATCTAATGGTTTCTCTGTTGGACGGTCCCTTTCAATGTTCATCTTATCCTTTAGGATGGAAGCAAATACACTCTTGTTAATACCATAAAAATAGGGAAAAGTGATAAAGAATAAAGATCTGTACTCAACTGAGTTTTGAATAATGTAGAAAGCAAAATATTACTATTTGTTCAAGAGACTCTAAAAGCCATATTTGAGTAAGTTATGGATTCTAATTGAAAACAAGGAAACAAATTCACGAGATTTTAACTATGAAGGAAAACACATGTATATTAGGGAATGGTATCAAAGAAGCTATACATCTACTGAGCAATCCATGACTGCCAGTTACGTTGGGGTTAGTATTATTCTTTGATCTCTCTTATAGGGTAATGTCTACATAAAGCCTGTGACTAATTTTATTTTTCATTCTAATATTTGCAAATTCAATAACAATTTACTCTTTTATCTAAAAGATATAGGTATTGCTTTATGAATAGTTTTGGTTGTTATTGGATTTAAAAGGAAATTAGTTTCTTCAAATGCTTTATTTTTTTATTGAAATAAACAATACGTTTGCATATTTGAAAACATTACAGTGACACTTAGAGAGTGTTAGCAGTTCTGAACTGCTTTGTATTGTACTGTCACTGTTTCCAGATATGAGTTGGTCAATGTGCAGCCTGATGGTTCTCTTTGGACATGCACAAGTAGTGTGGTTTATGGGCTTGGGCTCCCCGGTCCCACTGGACCTACAAGCATATTCATTTGTGACAAGGCTATGATGTGTCACTCTGCATGCTGATGCCACTGCTACTCCAGAGAACATCCATCAGATTTCCTCTCCTGCCCCAAACAGTGCTGATTTTTCTATGCAAAGAGCAAGATTTTGTATTTTTACTTTATTTTTCCTTTTTGAAAAATGGCTGAAGAAACTTACTTTTCTTTGTGCTGAAAGAAATGTAGCATATAAAAAAAATAAATAATGTATTAACTCAAGGACCTGGGTCTACAATTTAGTGTTTATATATTTATACTTAGGATATATATTTAAATATAGAAGAGCAGCACAGAACAGCTGATATCCAATCTTGCATCACCAAACCATGCCTGCAGCAGTACCTGTACATAATTTTCAGATAAACACATTGCTAACAGATTAATCAAGAGATTAAAGTTACTGAAGTACAGACAAAATAAATTAATTGAAGATTAATCATGATTCTATAATAGCTGATACTATAGTTTTGCAAGAAAAGAATAAAAACACTTAGAATTATGTTTCCAATGTATCAATGTAATATTATGATATTGCTTTTGCTTAGTAAATATAAGATATTACATCATTTAAATCACTTAAAACTCCTCTTTTCTGAGATTTTAAATGCCCCAGTAATATATCTTAGCATAACTCAATGTTTTCTGTCTTTTAATTACTATGACTAATTTTTTACAGCTCAGTTACAAACCCTTGAAAATAATGAACACGGTGACGCATTCTTAATTATAACGGTGCGAATAGCAGCACTCTAATTTCAGGCTTACATTGAAAAAGAATTTCCCTGGAATTGAAGCTCTTCTGATTGCTTTGCACATCACGTTTTAAACAAACACTGCGGTGCTTTAGCCATGACTTGGTTGCCTAGGATACACTGTTAATGTAGCCCTAAGATGCTGGTACCAGTTAAGCTTTGAGGCCATGTCTGTAAGTGCAGCACACAGTTGCCTTTGATAAATAGGAGAAATTTAACATAGACCCTCAGTGGGGTGAGCATTTTGATTAATGAAATAATCGGCTATATATTTCGATAGTAATGTGGAAAATGGCTGTTTATATTTTTACATTAGTTTTCCGCGAAACTGACAGAAAGTGCCTTGTTTATAAAACAAATGCAAAATTGATTCAGTGACCTAATTCTAAGGCACATTCTGAAAGAATATAATATTGGTTGTTGCGGTACTCGGAAAGCTAACTAGCTAACTCTCAGTGAGTCATTTTTACAAACACCATCTAATAGTGTCTCTTACTGGTGGATGTTTGTTTAGTCTGTGGTAAGAGTATTTCACAGCTTATTTTTTTTATTAAGATGTTGCAAGTTTCAAATATTCTCACTGAAAAATTATAAACAAAAACACTTGCAATGGTAATTAGAGCATTCCTGGTGCTGGAGCAACACCCGTTAGAAAGGTATATGTCTGAGTTATTGTGTATCTCACATTAATACGTTATTTTTTTCGATGATAAAATATTGTTATTATTTTACTAATGTGCATTTTTGCTTAATTATGGAGCTGGGGATACAAAACTAGTTATATAGTTTAGCGAAACTAAGCTATCTGCTTTTGAAAGTCAGTTGCACTCTTGCCTTAATCCTAAAAAAGGGGTGGCTGAGGGATGAATAGTCTGATTTGAATGCAAATAAAATTGGAATACTGTAGTGGGTGGGAAGATCCAGTTTGGACCAGCAGGTGGTGCTTGAGTTTAAGTGCCTTTAGAATGGAGGGTTTTTTGGTTTTTATTTTTTATTTTTGTTTTGCTTTTTGTTTTTAATTTCAAGCACTTCAGAAATGATGTTTTAACTTTTTTTCTCCTATAGAGTTGATTACCTTTTGGATTACACATTATTAAGGGCTTTGGGATCCTCACTGAGCTCAACAGCTCAACTTCTTTTTCCTGTGCTCCACTCTGAGCCTTCTCTCTCACTTTGTGTGCTGCTCTGCAGCAGCTGTTGGCCAATGTGATGATGGGCAGAAGGTTCACTTATTTTCCTCCCAAAGTGAGCACCTGGGTGGTGGGAGTGGGAACAAGTTATTTCTATACTAGGTTCTGCAGTAAGAGTTGTTTGAATCACAAACTCACCTGGGCAGGATTCAAGGAGATTCCGAATGTCATCTTGAATCCACTGTACATATTTGTGGTCCCAACTCACTCTGCTGTGCCTGGATCATTTCTTGTCCATGCTTCTTAGAACAGGGGTCTCTTACCAGAGCCTTGCTTCTCTTAAGTGCCCCCGATACAGGGGATTCTGTAGGTGGATATTATTTCTGTGTTGAATTCCAACAGAAGTGATGCACATTTGGCGAATTTCAACTGAAAATTATGCATTTTCTGTTGAGATACAATAACTCAAGTGGATGAGTTTATCTTCAGCAGCAGACAATGCTATACATCCTGGGCATTAAATGCCATTTCTTTCCATGAACGTATCAAATATATTTTGCTACTATGTTTAAATTATTTAAATCTAAAAATACTGTGTGTCTGACATTCTGACAGAAGTTACCAAGAAGAAGCAAATAATTTTATTTCTTTACTTTAGAGAATTTGTTTATTGGTTGTTTCAGTAAATAACATTTGGTTTTACAATATTGATAGCTTTAGAATTATAATACTGTGAAGGTCCTAAACTATGATTTATTCAAACCATTTTATTTCTGACTTTAGTTAGGATAATAACTACTTTATATTCCTAAAGTAATAGGCGCACTCTTTCAAATCCACTGTAAATTACGTCAGATAATCAAGTTAGGTGGATAGTTAATTCACTTTAGTAAGCAATCAGAGAAAAATCACATTTCCCGCCCAAGAAAACCCCTTTTCTCTTTTCCCTCAGCATGAATTTCTCTGCCAGAGTTAATGCTTTTAACCAGTTACTGTAATGGTCTTTTGAAGAACTCTGACTCAGACTCCTCAATCCAACTGGTCTTGTGAGTGGAGAATTACCAAAACAACAGTTCTCTCTCTGGAGTTGTGTCCTATGGCGTGGATATATGGTTAGCACGACATCCAACCATTGTCTGTGGGGATTCTTTTTTCCCTTATAAGAATCCAGCTTAATGCAGCATTTCTAAGTTATAGGTAAAGCTCTATTTTATGGACTTACTAGGGCTCTGACCAAAGAATGGGTTTGTCTATCCAAAGTTGCTGCAATTGCTGGCGTGTCTAAATGGCCATGTTCTTGGTCTTGAGAGGATGCATAAAGAGAAGACAGCTCCTCCAGACGCCGACGACTATTGAAAACAACAGCGACAAAATAACTAACCCCAATCCTAAGCCTAACCATTTTGACTCTGGGTTTCCTTTCCTGATAAAATACTGAAAGAGTTCCAGAGAAGAGAGCCCCCCATGGCAGATGCCTCAAGAGGTCAGGAATTTGAAGGAACTAATCACACCAAATCCACGGCCAAGAAGCAGAGTGACTAATGCTTACGTCTCAGCTTCCTTTCTCCGCTAACCCAGTCCAAGATCATAGGCAGGAAACCGAGCTACATAAAGTGATGGGCCTTCTCATCTCAACTAGTGCAATCCAGACTAATCTCCCACAGGTACCACAAAGACTCACAGCTCTCAGATAATTCTAGATTGGTAGCACTTACCATCATAACAGTCTAATAGTGACTGCTCTGGAAACTTACTTTCATGAGGACTCTTCCTAAGGTGCAGATTCTGAGCTGTCAGACAGATTCTCATTTCCCAGCAGAAAGCTGACCAATTGAGTGTCCCGTAGAATTAGCACGATGACATAATGTACTAATGATGTGGTACTTTCTTACATCAAAATATAATGGGAAAGATCTGTTTTGCTAGCTTGGGAGAAGCACTAAAGTTTAACGCGTGGCATATGGTAAAGTTTTTATTAATGTGCTATATTGAAGGCTTCTTGTCAGATGGACGGTACCTTGCTTGACAGGCCAGGCCTTCTGTCATACTTCTGAACAGAGATTAATTTTCTAAAACGAACAGAGTCCCTTGGGGGCTGAAATTTGCTTTCGCTATTTTTGTTACTCATTTATTTTTTCACAGGAGGATGTATAATAATCTTCGGCTCTAGGGTCTTGAAATAACATTAAAGATTGGCAATGCAGCTCGGTCTGTCATTGTCAGGGCTGAAGTTGACTCATGGAGCACAGGGGAATGATGACATCCACATGACTTTTAAAAATACCTTTTTTTTTTACATAAATATTATTTTTTTCCAATTACAGGTGGCATTTTGAAATGCTGTACTGTGTTGTGAGTCATTTCAACATGCTATAAAAATATTTCTTTTAAATCTTTTTATCCACAAACTCTCCTTCCAGGTGAGTTTGGTTTTTGGAATAGTAGCTCTTAGAAACTTGTTTCTGAGGCAGACACCAAGCAGATAAAAGCACAGAAACGTTTATGCTTAGGACTTTATGCTTAGAAGAAAGGCAGAGAATGAAGGAAATCGATGCCCTAGGTTTGATATAATAAAGCAGAATTGTGTAGAAAGAGACAAAATGGATTTACCTTGATACCTTTTAGGCTTTCTATGGGATACTTAATGCAATATATGAAAGTGAGGACATTTTCTACCCACCACAGACTCTTTCTGCCCTCCCTTTTTCTCCCTCCTTCTCCTATTCTGCTGAAATTGCTCATTGATTTCTGTGCTTTGAGGAGAAAATTTTCCCTGTCCTCTGCCCCTCTGTCTATCAGTCCCTCGAATTATCACTGAACTTGGATCAGCATATGGAGGGTTTTAATGCTCTCTTCTCTCTCTGCCTCTCCCTGTTTCTTCCTGTCTCTCTCTCTTCGTCTCATCTCTGTGTCTCTGCCTCTCTGTCACATTCTCACTCTTCACTCCATTGTGTGCATGTGTGTGTGTGTGTGTGTGTGTGTGTGTGTGTGTGTTGTGTGATCTAGCAATACAATATCAAGGGGGTATAATTTATAGACAGGTGTACTTGTCAAAGGAATGGAGAGGAAAAGAAAACAAAGAAAGGAATGCAGACATAGTTTATAAGACATGATTGAACATTGTAATTTTTGTTTTTACTTCTGAATAAAAGAATATTTCCTTCGTCACTTTTCACAGTGTTCTATTTTGAGGAAGACGGACAGTATGAGCAAAGAGCCACTGTGTTTACTTGGAGATTTACAGAAATGAATGTGTACTTGGGGAGTCATGGATTTACACAGAATGTAAAGATAGTATAAAGTTATTATGCTATATAAAATGTTTATGACCTTAATGCAATCTATTTATAGTATGTAACACAAAATAAATAAAAATGCGTTTATGTTCTATGAGTATATTTTTCTTATTTGTTGAGATTTGAGGTTATTAAAAATCAAAACTGCAAATAATTGCATAACACTCTTATTAACAATGAAAAGTAAAGATGTAAATAGTTAATTTTAAAACTTACCTGAAATGTTAAAGTCTGGCAATAAATTGGGTGACCTATTTATTATGTCATTTCATTTACTGTACAATAGATTTTAATTATTACAGAAAATCTTCCAGCTACTAAACAGAATGGATTTGAATTAATAGACTATATAAAAAGTGAAAAAAATAAGCCATGAATCTATTCAGAGTTGGCTACAAATGCTTCATTACCTAGAGAAATACTGTACCAGATGAGTTTTATTACAAACAAGACGATACTTTCTGCACTATAGTATGGACTTTGCATTAAAAAAAATTATTAAGATAAAATCTACTTGGCATTCAATATGCCTGTTTGAACTATAGAGTTGTGTTAGAATACAATACTAAAAATATTTCCATGTTTGTATGTATGAGGTGCTTGTGTATGGGTGTATATATGCACGTGTGTATGTGTATGTGTGTATATGCATGTGTTTATGCCTGTATTAGGTGGTGTGTGTGTGTGTGTGTGTGTGTGTGTGTTTGTGTGTGTGTGAGTATGTGTGTGAGTTTGTTTGTATGTATGTGAGTGTGTGCGTATATATGCCTGTGTCAGGTGGTGTGTACCTGTGTATGTGTGTGTGTATTCCTGTGTCAGATAGTGTGTGTGTGTGTTTGTGTGTGTGTGTCAGGTGATGTGTGTGTTTGTGTATATGTGTGTGATTGCCTGTGTCAAGAGGTGTGTTTGTGTGTGTATATGTGTGTGTGTGTGTGTGTGTGTGTGTGTGTGTATGTGTGTGCGTGTGTGTGTGCATGTGTTCACAGGTCTTGCACAAGTTTAAGACAACATGTCTATTTCCAGGAAAGAACTAAAGTGGTCAGGTTTGTGTTAGTCACTTTTAACTACTCAACCATCTCATTAGCCCTCAGATTATAATTTTTGAACAAATTTGTTACTCCCAAAAGGTCCTGTGACAACTGATAGTCACCCTGTATTTCATGTATTTCTTCTAAATACCCGACTCTGTGTAAACTCTAGGAAACCAGTGGTTTAATTTCTGTCTCTACTCAATACAGCAGATCCAGACATTCAAAATGAATGGAATCATGCATATTTTACTATACTTCTAGTAATCTATCTTTTGAGTGTATTAGGTAATTGTATACCTATATGAAGACAAGATCCAGCTTTTTTCATCTATTAGTAGTTATATAGTTGAGCCAATACTATTTATTGAAAAGATTTCTTTTGCTTAATCACGTCTTTGAGCATTCATTATAACGTGACCCTTTATGCACATGAATTTGCTTCTTTTTTACATTGTTTCAGTCATCTATCTGTATTTAGACCTGTGGCTTATCGCAATATTTTGGCTAGCCTTTAAACATTGGATTCTAGTCATTTATCCATCTGTTCCCAAAATGGTTTCTCCTATTTTAGCTTTCCATGCTACCCCTCAAATGACCCTTGCATCTAGCTGTTTCTCTCAGAGTTTCCTTCCTCTTCCCTCTCTCCTTTGCTCTCTCCACTTGATCCTCCTGTTCCCAACCCCCACACATCCATAACTATCCATTCTACTTTCCTTTCCTAGGGAGATCTATCTTCCAGTCCCCTACTCTGTAGCTAACCTCCATGGCTCTATGGTTTTTAGCTTGTTTATCATTTACTTAATGTCTACACTACATATAAGTGAATACATATTAATTTGTCTCTCTGGGTCTGGGATTCCTGACTTAGGATGATTTTTTTTCTCTCCCGTTTTGTGAATTTCATTATTTCATTATTTTTTAAACCACCTCATAATACTCCCATGTATAAATACACCATATTTTCTGGATCCATTTTGCTACTGAGTGACATCTAAGCTGTTTCCATTTATTTACTATTATGAATAAAGCATCAATGAACATGAATGAGCAAGTGTCTTTGTGGTAGGATGAAGCAACCTTTAGGTATATGCCCAAGAGTGGTATAGAGGGATCTTAAGGTAGATTGACTCCCATCTTCCTGAGGAGCCTCCACAGATAAGAGTGAGAACTGTCTAGTATTGCCTACATACTTAGATGTTAATGGCCAAGCTAAAAACATAAAATAGGAAAATCATGTTTATCCCAAGCACTAAGTCAAAGCCTGAAGAAAATAATTGTAATCTGTACTTCTCCATTCAAAAAGTCATCTTTAATTCTAATGAAGTTTAGAAAAGACATAGAAATAGAACAAGGTATAAAACGGATTTCTCTATATCCGTCAACATAACTAATATATCACTTTTAAGGGATATCATTTTCTAGGTCTTGCTCAAAAATCAGGTATGATTACAACAACTTCTGTTTTGAAAGATTTGCTTTCATGCCAGAAGAAGCAAAAATTCAATATGAAGGGAATAAAAACTATAAAATAACTTGACATACCTGTTATAAAAGGCACATAAGGGAATCGGTTGCAGTTTCAAAGAGAAAAAAAGTACTTTTATTCATGGAGAAAGAAAGTAGAAATATGTACAAATCAGTCTATCTTAGAAATATTTGTAGACATTGAGGTTGGACATGATCTCATCAGACTATGTTGGAAATGAAAAATATTGATGAAAATCCATAAACATAAAAACTCTATAACAAATGCGGAAAGAGACAGGGAAGCATGGGCCCAGCCTGGTCCAGCATAGGCCTTGCCTCTGGAGTGTCTTTGTGCCAGCTTGCCTAGACAGGACTGGAAGAAAGTCTCAGTTATGCTGCTACAAAGGTCTATAAGGAACAAGCAAGGCCCTGTGAAAGGTTTAGCCTGACTTCATCGGGTCCTGCAGATGCTCTGGTCTGCTCTGATTGAAGATGTGCTACTATTAGCTGTCAGATCAATGAGATGGTGAATGCTAGTATCAAAAGTGATTTCAGCACCCCCAGAAAGGTTGCTTGATAAAAGGCTGGGTTGTGACACCTGGACTTGCAGACCCTTTCCAACAAAACAGAATGGATCGCTGTTTGTCTTTTCAGCTGAAGACGCTTGCTTCTGTTAACTCCGGATGTAATAGCGAGCTAGACCTTAGGGAGCTGCTGTCATGAGGAAAAGCTCCACTGGAGTGCTCTTGGAAAGGGTACTTGTGATGTAAAAGACCTCAGGGAAAGTTTCTGAGAGAACTATAATTAAATGTCACACCATGACCAGGGCAGCAGTAAAAAAAATGATTCTACTTGGAAAAATGACAGAATATGAAGGTTTGGTTAAAATAGTTTTATGCTTTATGGAAAAAAAAATTGGTCTTACTTCCTAGTAGCCTGTTTATCCAATCAGCTAGCCTTCATAAACTCTGTATGAAGAACAAAAAATGAGTTGGCATATTTCAACTTTGTTGGGCTAGATAGTACCTTTGGAAATCCCAGAATTCTGTGTGGTGTTCTTTCATTTTGGCTAAATTGAATGACAAGAACTTGACAATGTGATGTACCCATGCCATGTTCCCTAGCAGAGATCTGAAAGGAAGTAAGTAGGGACGAAGCAATTGTAAACTATTTCCAAGTTTCTCTAGCTGTTTGCATAGAGATGGGGAGGGAGAGGGAGAATGAATATGAATAAGAATGATCAGGACTGCTAGTCCAAGAAAGACTATTAATATTTACACACAGTTAATCATTCCAGATCAGTCCAAACAAATATGATAAACACAAAACATGGAATCAGGTAAATCAAATCAGAATATGTGATTCTGGAGGTTGAGACAGAAGTCATGCCACTGAAAATGCTGGACACATGCTGAACTTGGCATCCAGCTTTTGTAGTCTTCTAGTGTATACAATTTAGTCACACAAAAGGTGAGCTGAAGAGCTGTGACTTTGCTCTTTTGAACAGTAGATTATTATTCCGCACCACTTTCTTAAATGAACTAATCTGTTAAAGAAAAACCTGTCTTCTCAGCAGGAAACATTCATGGCACTGGTGTACACAGGAGATCTTTGTTGCTAAGTCAGGATGTGGTAATATAAACCACATAATCTGTTCAAAGGTACTTCCATGTACCTATCACTTCTAATTGATAAATACTTAGGAAAAAATAAAATGAATTACAGACATAGAATGAAAAAAAATACCAAGGATAGAAATAAATGAGCCAAACCCAGTGATATTTGGAACTGGACATAGACATCCAAGTCTCCAGAGGCAAGCCCAACAGCTAAATTGAAGAAGATGGGGGCTTCCAGTGGGGCTTGGAGAGGAGGATGCATATACATGATCGATTCCTGGGTAATGGCTGATCTTTAGAACTAAAAGAAAAAGGGAAAGCCTAAATTTCTTCAGAGTGAAGAAGCTAAGAATTATTTCTTAAAACTAAATGAAAAGTCAAACTGTAGTAGATGGAAAGAGAAAGCAAGAAAGAACACAACTCTATTCTATAAAAACTTCAATAACTGCAAATACCCAATTTTGAACTTTCAAATCACCTGTCACTATCCAGAAAACATCCTGTCAGATTTATAAGGACTCAACAAAGATACTCCATTAATCTCAAATATGACTAAGGACATAGCAGTGTGATTGAATCAGCAGTTTTTAAACCAGATTCTAATTAAAGGAAGTGTCAGTACCTAGTACTACATCTTAAATATGTTCAGGATCAATGCGACAAAACTACATTAACTTGATGCTTGACTTATAGTAAGTACCATCAGCAGTGTCCTGGAGCCTGCACAATGGTTGACACATGACACACAATCAATAGCTATTTCTGGAGTCAATATATCAATCAGCCACCCCATAGCCTCTACAAGAAGATATTATTGATCTATATGCAAAACTATTTCACATTAATCTTCTATATTATCAGTACAATGCACTCTGTACCTATCCTCTTTTGGGACAAGGGATTTATCAGAGTACTGCATCTAGTGCATGCTCTCTTGATGGAAGCTATGCATTTATCTGCATTCTCTGCCCAGGGTTTGCCATTCCCACTCCTTCTGGATGCACAGCTGATCCAAAAGGACCTGACATAGTTCAGCCTTTATATCAGCTAACTCACAGCAATGGCAATTCATCCTGCTGTGTTCTCCATCCTATCCAGAATATGATTTGTTTCATCCATCCCTCTCCATTTCCCACATCCTTTCTACTTCCTTCTCTCCAAGGATAACTATATTAAATCTTAGGAATGTGCAGCATATCTGTCTTTGTTTTATAGGCTCTGCTGGCAGTTTTATTTTGAAACTAAAGACCCATCCAACCATCAAGGACACTGGGAAGGAAGAGCAAAAACGACTAGAACTCAGGTTCTTTATCATGCATAAGTCTAACCTCATTCTATTAGGTTATAAATATGTAATTTATCTATTTATCCCACTCGATTAAATGTAATAAGCACTTTGAAAAGCACTTGTTCTTCTCATTGAGAGAAATTCTTTCCAAGCACCTGGCTTATGCTTTATTCTGTATACATGTCTTATTTATACTCTGGAATGGTTAACTTAAGGTATATATCTAATTTTAGAGATATACAAACAGTGTAAGAGAGCTGAAGAAATATCCTTTTCATGATAATATAGTTTTTATTAGATATTTTCTTTATTTACATTTCAAATGTATCCCCTTTCCTGGGTTTCCCTCACCCTCACCCTGCTTACCAACCCACCCCCTACTACTTCCTGGCACTGGTATTCCTCTACACTGGGGCATGGAGTTGAAGTCGTCTTTAAATTGATATAATGAGGGTACAAATCCTAAACTCCCAACCCTTATATTTTTTTCCTCTTAACACATTCTAGGCTGCTCATGAAAATTAAGAATTAAGAATTCAAATTTTACATATGATATTAATATGAAAAATTCTTCTGAGAATTCTTGAATCTATTTCTGTAATTTTGATTTGTGCTTAGCTGTTTTATAAGGTAGCAGAAGTTACAATATTGTAGTCAAGAAAGCAATTCATGTTATCCTTATCTATCTATCTATCTATCTATCTATCTATCTATCTATCTATCTATCTATCTATCTATTTATGTTGTAATATGCTTCCAGTGGTCATCCTGACAAAAAATAGCATGAAATGAATTCATTTAGTTTTTTATTTTATTTTATTTATTTACATTTCAAATGCTATCCCGGAAGTTCCCTATACCCCCCCCCCCCGCCCCTGCTCCCCTACACCACCCACTCCCATTACTTGGCCCAGGCCTTCCCTTGTGCTGGGTCATATAAAGTTTGCAAGACCAAGAGGCCTCTATTCCCAGTGATGGCCGATTCATTTAGTTTTAATTTGATTAAATACACCCTGTGAATTTGGTAAAGTTTATTTATCATGCCTACAGAATTAACTATTCATTTCTTGGGCAAATGGATGTATCTGGAGGATATCATCCTTAGTGAGGTAACCCAATCACAAAAGAAGTCCAGAGATATGCACTCACTGATAAGCAGATATTAACCCAGAAACTTAGAATACCCAAGATACATTTTGCAAAACACAAGAAAACCAAGAAGGAAGACCATCATCTGGATACTTCATTCCTCCTTAGAATAAGGAACAAAATACCCATGAAAGGATATAGGTACAGAGACAAATTTAGAGCTAAGATGAAACGATGGACTATTCAGAGACTACCCCATCCGGGAATCCATCCCATCATCAGCCACCAAACCNAGATACTAATGCACATGCCAGCAAGATTCTGCTGAAGGGACCCTGATATAGAGGCCACTTGTGAGGCTATGCCAGTGCCTGGCAAACACAGAAGTGGATGCTCACAGTCAGCTATTGGATGGAACACAGGGCCCCCAATGGAGGAGCTAGAGAAAGTACCCAAGGAGTTGTAGGGGGCTGCAACCCTGTAGGTGCAACAACAATATGATCTAACCAGTACCCCCTGAGCTCCAGTCTCTAGCTGCATATGTAGCAGAAGATGGCCTAATCACCCATCATTGGGAAGAGAGGCCCCTTGGTCTTGTAAACTTTATATGACCCAGCACAGGGTAAGGCCAGGGCCAGGTAGTGGGAGTGGGTGGGTAGGGGAACAGGGGCGGGGGGCGGGGTATAGGGAACTTTCGAGATAGCGTTTGAAATGTAAATAAAGAAAATATCTAATAAAAAATAAGAATAAAAAAAAGAATTAACTATTCATATACATTTTTAATTTAAGTGCATTTGTGCCAATCGTTGATTCCCTTGAAAGGTCTTTGTGAGAACAGTAACTGCTCAGCTGCAGTATTCCAGTGAAAATGAGCAACTGGATCCCCCATATGCTCTGACCACAGCCGTGTGGACAGAAGAGCAACTGGGAAGTTTCTGTGCAAGCGTTCTTTATGCTGCTACCACTTCACGATTCATAAGAAGCTCGGACCAGGCCCATATGTAAAGAGTTAAGCTCAATATTCTATATTTAATTCAGTTTTATTATTAATATTTGATAGTAGCATTAATATTTAAAATCATACTCATCCTAACCTGTCATGTCATATTTAGAAGCTTGTCCTAGACTGTCGTTTAAATTATGTTCTCTGCAAGGACAGTGTCAGAGTGGTTGAGAGCTCACCAGCTAAGAGAACAGAGCCATCACTTACTCTACCATATTGTATTCCCTTCTTTTTGCAGCTGCTACTTGTTATTCCTATTCTTCTGTGGGCATGCTTCGTGCTGTCAATGTAGTATTTATTCACATTTTTTCCTCTTTCATAGTTTGATAGGAAAAGTTTGTTGTGGGTTTTTTTGATTTACTAGTTTTTTTTTTTTTTCAGGTTTGGATTTTGTATTGCCAATGTTTTGTTTTCCATATCTAAGACAATTTTTGTTTTGTTTTCTTCTCTGCTGCAGATAAAGAAATAGAATAATAGAAAGAGCAATAGGTTGGCCTTTCAGTGTGTAATGTGATGAATCAGCAGAGGGAGAGGTCCGCTAGTTGATGCTCTGCTTCTCAGAGCCTCTGCTCTCCTTCGTGGCCAACTCTGATGTAAATGGCCGGTTGCAGCATTTAATATTCCAAAAGAGAAAGTTAGATTTCATTTATTAAAAATTTAACACATCATGTACTAAAACAGTTCGGTGAGGGAATTTTCGCCTGTCAGGTGTCCCTTTACAGAAACAGATTTTTAAGAATGAATAAAGAACTCAGACTGACGTCTGTGGTGTGGAGAAATGGCATGATACAGTAAGGCATGTAAGCATGCTTTGATTTAGAGCCAAACTAGTCATTGTTAATACCTGTGCACACCTGTGGTAGTTATGGGATGTCATTATGGCTTTTTTCTTTGAATTCTAGAAAATGGCCTTAACAATGTTCTCTGTGGGCTTTCTGGAGAAGTATGTGATGAGGTGTGAAAACAATTTTTTCTTACCTTCCTCTCTTTTCCTCCCTTCTCCTTCCTCCTCCTCCTCCTCTCCTTCTCCTTAATCCCCCTCTCCCCTCCCTCATTCCCCATCTTTGCTTTCAATCTCCTTTATCCTTCCCTCTCAACTGCTGTTCTTTTCAACTTTTACCCCATCTTTTCTTCTGTCTTTCTTTCATTCTTTCTCTGTCCTCCCCTATTCTCTCTTCCCCCCTCCCTCCCTCCCTGTTGTGTGACAGACTCTTTTAAGGGAGATGTGAACAAATGTTTACTTGTTCACATTTAAGAGAACCAAAGAAGATTAAAATGTGGATACCACCAGAATTGAACTTAGTGAATCAATGAGTTTTATTGAGCTAACTTGCAGGAGTATGAGGGTTTCCTTCAGAGGCAGAAATGACTCAAACACACAAGCTTTAGAAAAGCCCACCCCAGAAGAGTGACAACTCATAGAAGTGGAAAACCTGAGAACAATGCTGTCAGTAGGCAGCTCAGACTGGCAGAGGGTTCTTCCCATGTGATTCAGTTGATCTGGGTCTTTTTAGCAGCTCAACTGGTATTTGTTTCTTCAAGCTTGTCTATGCTGCTTCCAAGCAGTTTGACTGGCCTGAAAACCACTGTTAGCAATCTTTATTGCTTATAGACTTTGAAGGATGTAGCAGTGGCTAGTGAATCTTGTGAGTTTCAGATACTTTCTTAAGCTAACTTGAGTATTTTACTTTTGGTCTTTAGAAGCCTCCCTGTAATACGTTTACCTACCCATCAAACACCTTATTCTTTTGATTTCCTGTAAACTTCTGGTTTTAAGATGTTTCCTTCCAAGATGCAGTACTGTACTCTCACTGTAAACTGCTACACAACACTTACTTTATTCATCCCCTCTACCCACTTCTTTCTTCCTTTTAAGCAGACACTTTCCTATCCCTAGGCAATTGACCAGATGGAAACAATCAGAAGTAGATGCTGTATCTGGACAAGGGAAGCATCGAATTTGGTGAGGTGATTGAAAAGAGGGGACAATCACATAAATATGAGGGAGAGACAAGTCAGAGAATGTATTAAAAGCTGAGCAATGTTTTGATAAGTTTTGAAAAGACTTCTTTAAATTGATAACTACCAAGTCATATTCTCAGGGAAAGAGTCAAAACTGATGGGAGGCCGGGCGATGGTGGCGCACGCCTTTAATCCCAGCACTTGGGAGGCAGAGGCAGGCAGATTTCTGAGTTTGAGGCCAGCCTGGTCTACAAAGTGAGTTCCAGGATAGCCAGGGCTATACAGAGAGAAACCCTGTCTCGGAAAACAAAACAAAACAAACAAACAAAAAAAACCCCAAAACAAAAAAAAATGATGGGGGAATCAGCATTGTTAGTCTAGTGTTGCTTTCTTAATGTAGAGCATAATTCGATGAACCATAATTAAATGATTTCTGCTTGGAAAAAGAAGAAAGCAATGGGAAAGCTGAAATCAGTGTGGATTTTGCCCTACATTGATTATGTCCTTAATACGTTTATACACTTTTCTCTATAAATGCCATCCACTGTAGAGGCAATGGACAGGGAGTGTGCTGAAGCCACCATGATTCATCTCTTGGCTTCTTCATTGCTCTGTTGGGATGGGCCTGATCTATCTCCGTCCACTACTAATGTACCAATTAAAAATCTCTCTATCCTTCAGCAAACTCACATCAATCACTCTTTGTCCATGTTGCCAGCTGCAGATGTTCCCAGCATTGGTAGCAGGCCACCTGGCTTTCCTTGTGTTAAATTGAAGCTGGGATTTACAGTTGAATCACTAGCACATTTTCTTAATGGCTTGTTCTTAACTAGGGCATATGGGCCTTGCATATGGGCAGGATGTGGCAAACAAGTATCCAAGTATAGTGGCTGTTATCAGCATCTAATGTGCAACGTCCACAGAGCACTGGCTTGAAAAGTCAGCTTTAACCGGGCTTTCTGTTTCAGGATGCCTTACTTCTTATAGCTTGGATGAAGAAAAATGGGAAATGAGAAACAGATTGCCTTTCTCATCTGCTGAAGGGACATTCTTTTTCATTTCTTATGTCTAGGTACTCATTCCAATACTCTGCCAAAGATCAAATATTAAAAGTAAGAGATACTTAATTTATGCCTAATTAGATTATCTATTTGTCAATTTGCTAAAGGAATTGATTGGCTAATTTTCAATATAAGCATTAATTATTTTACTTTATCATGGGTTTGATGACTCATTTATATATGTACATTCTCATTTTAGATAAATGTAAGTTCAGACAAAAAAAAAATGTGCCTGAGCTGCAGTTGGGATAATACACATGTTCCTTTCCATTCTTATTTGAATACAGATGGGAACAGCTGGGAACATCAAGTCAACACTTCTGGATTAGAAGATCTGTCTTGCCTCAAATCACATGGCTGTAGTCTAGGGGAATTCTTAGGCTGGATGTTTCAGTTCAGTGTGCCTTGACTAATGATGGTTCAGCTCATTCCTTCCAGACAACAGCTAGTCCAGATTGAAAAGGCCTTGTTTTCTCTTTATTTATTGATCTTTGACAGAGACTGATTAGAATTGTGCACTGTTGGTTCAAATAGACTTCCATGAAAGTACAAATCAGATGCATTTACTTCACAGATGGGCAAACTAAAAATGGCTTGAAATGTAGTCCCTTATCCAAGAGCAGATTTGTGATTTGCGCTCAGGACACTGACTTTACTCAGAACTAGCTAGATGGTGAATGCTTTCTGAATGGTTGACTCTACATAAGACAGTAGATTATGAAGGTGTTTACAAAGAATTTCTCTCTGAAGACTGATAGCTTGATTTTGTAAGTTTTAACCAAGAGAAGGTTTATATCTATTCATTAAAAACTGAACTTGAGCTATGGGAATCCACATGAAAAACTCTGTTTTCCCTCCTCAGATAAGTTTAAACTATAAATAGTATTTTCACCCCCATGTAGAGTTGGTCTTTTTTCCCTAACATCTGTGACTCAATGCTTAATACACTCTCCTCCACTTATGGGTTCCAGGCACAAAAATTCTTGCTCATCTCTGTTTTGTATCCAGGACTTCTGTGTGCGGGTTCCTTACTCTTCTGAAGTGACTAATCTAATTTGTCATTTCCTCTTCTAATATGTCCTGACTTAGTCATTATAGTCAGAAATGCATCCATGGACTTACAGAATTGTTTACTTAGTCTTACTCTTTATCACCAGAAGTTTAATGAATAACATCTACAAAATGGGAACTGTGTTTTTGTTTTATTTTTTTATTTTTTATTTTTTATTTTTTTTTTGTATTGCTGTCGCTCTTCAATTGATTATCTCTAAAAAGTAGAGCCTAGTGCAATTTAATCCTAGTGAACATAGAAATTATTTAGTCTGGATAAATGAATGAGTCCCTGTGAGAATACCCTGTCCTTGCAGTATACATTGGCAAGTCATTCTGTTCTAAACACAAGGACACATCTTTTTAGTTTTCACAATCTCTTTTAAATCTTTAGAAGGAATCTTCATTATACGCCCATTCAGTCAGTGACATACCATTTCTTCTTACCTGCTGACTAAGAATGAATATACAAAACTAAATAATACACTCTTTGTTCCAAAACAATCTTAACTCCCGTTCATCGCGAGACTATTCTTGGGATAGGTGCAAACATCAGGGATATGTGAAGACTATAAAGCCAACCCATCTTCCTTTTGAAAACATGCATTTAAGAGCATAAGTGCATATTACATTTTGCTGGTTAAGATGTGAATAAAACTTCATTGTTTTACTTTTGCTGTTAAAAAACAAGAATCAGATCATCTACAAGGGTAGAATTAGTAGGAAATTTCAAGGGCAGAGAAGAGAAAAATATTTAACCCTTGGATGTACTCTAGAAACTCACTTCTGATTTCTCCTAGTGGAGATTATTCCATTTGGCTGCACAAGGCAGATAAAGTTACAAAGAGAAAAATACATTACTGAGCAATGTCTGAGGCCTCATGACAGCTTCCAGGAAAAAGGTGCTGAAAGAACTGTGTGGCTTTGACTAGAGTTGTCTGTTGGTGTGAGGCAAAGGAAACTGGTGAGCTTTTCCATCTCAGGCTGATCACAGTTATTTGCCTGTTCCTCAGATGAGTAGAGAAATGTGAATGGATAAATATAATGTGTTTTCTCCCAGCTATACATATTAATATAACAACCAGATTCAGTAATACAGGCAATAGTCTTCTCAAGTGAACACTCCTTGAACAAGGGTTTGTTTTTCTTTCCACTTTGAATATTTATTGTGTAGACATCTAGTTGTCTGCAAATGTAAAAGGTATGTGTCCAAGTAATATAACTGAAACTACACATGGTTGGAGTATGGTTGCTTGTCCTTTAAGAATATTGGTTGTAGCAAAGAAAAGATGATTTGGCAAATAAGCATCCTATTTACTGTTGTGGTAACTATTATTTTGGGGGATTTCCCCCACTTAGAACATATGATTCCTAAATAAAAGACACAAAACATTTATATTTATAATAAGCCTTAAAACACTAGAAATGGGCAGATAAATACCCACTATGCTATTTTGTCTTCTTCCCTGTCAATAATTACTAGATATCATTTGCCATGTTTTTTTTTCTTTTTTCTGGGCTGCTTCTCCTCAACAAGCCAGCCTTCATGATCATGCATTCATCATCCACTTACCCCATTGTGGTTTCCTTCTTCCTCCTCCATTTACCTCATGGTCTCTGCCTGAGACCCCAAGCCCTAGATATTTAGCCTCTCCCCTCTCTTCTGTCCAGCCAGGCTATAGGGATCTTTATTAACCAATCAGGGGTAACTTGGGGTTTATACAACAAAGGGTAGTACATGTGAAGATCTACTCATCTTGAGGCAACCAATTCTTGGTGTACAAAATTTAGCATTTTTTCAAATAAATGCAAGAAGCATCAGAACAGTCCCCTACAACTGTTTGATTCAAGGTGTAGAGAACTCTTATCACTATTGAACCCATGGATGTAAAACATGAGAATTGAAGAAATGCTTTTGCATGAGTGAGTTTGTATGCATAATAATAGCAGATATGTGCAAATGGTGTGTGCTTGTGCCTATTTGCCTGTATGGGAATCTTCTCATGATTGATACTACCATATACAAGCAATTGCCTATGTACTCTTGGACATACTTAAAGGTTCTGGCTTATAAATCTGATCTTTGAGCTCTGTTTCTTGTTTTGATTCCTCATTTGACCTGTGGTGACCTCTTCTTGGCTATGCTCCTGAGTAGATGTTATAACTTCATTCTTCTGTTCTTCTTCATCTGTGTTCTTCTGTTGAATTTCTCTCTTCTGTAAACCAAAAAGTGTTGTAAATCCTTAACTGAACTGCATTTTACTGTTATCTCTAATTTGATCTAGTTGTTCCAAGACTTAAGAGTGAAGGTGCAAATGTAAGGTACAGAATCCTATAATTGAATAAAAATATAACCTACTTCTGAAAAAGATTTATTTTCTGCCTCTTTTTAACCTAAGTACCATGCTGCTGTAGTTTTGAAACCTGACATAAGTCACAGGGTAAAATGGTCAAATGATGTGCAGCCTGTCAGAGTTATAAAGTCACTTTTCTTTATGATCAAATAGTTTAATCAATGGTCACTTGAATAGGTGATTTTGATTCTGCATGGGCCAGTCGTTCTTGCCTTATCAGTAAAATTAGATCGTTTGACTGAATTAGGTATATATTTTCTTTTTTTTTTTTTCTGGATATTTTATTTATTTACATTTCAAATGTTATCTCATTTCCCAGTTTTCCCCTAAAAATCCCCTATCACCTCCCCTTCCCCAAGCTTCTAAGAGGGTGCTCCCCCACCCATCCGCCAACACCCAACCCTCTTGCCCTGACATTCCCCTTTGCTAATGACTTAGTCCCTGGGAGGTCGGGGGGGGGGGTCCTGGTTAGTTGATATTGCTGTTCTTCCTATGGAGCTGCAAAACCCCTCAGCTCCTTTAGTCCTTTCTCTATCTTCTTCATTGGAGACCCTGTGCTCAGTCCAATGGTTGGATATCAACTCTGTATTTGTCAGGCTCAGGCAGAGCCTCTCAGGAGACAGCTATATCAGGCTCCTGGCATCAAGCACTCCTTAGCATCCTCAATAGTGTCTGGGTTTGGTGTCCACTCTTCTAAGAAAGACTGAAGCATCCATACTTTGGTCTTCCTTCTTCTTGAGCTTCACGTAGTCTGTGAATTGCATCTTGGGTATTCTGAGCTTTTTGGCTAATATCCACTTATCAGTGAGTGCATACCATGTGTATTCTTTTATGACTGGGTTACCTCACTCAGGATGATACTTTCTAGATATTTATTTCCTATTTGGATTATTTTCCACTTGATATGCAATTTGCCCAACTTTGGAATTTGACACTTTGCTCCAAATTTTAAGCAATATAGGTAACAAATTTGGTTGTCAACCAAAATACAACTATAACATTAGTTGGTAAGATCTTCCAAACAGATTTCAGCTTTCAAAATGAGTCAATCCTTGAAATCCTTATTCCAAATTTAAGAGATGATTCTTCAGCTAAGACTACTACCTCGCACCCCCCCCCCAATTAAATGCTATTTACATGTGTGTTCAGGACGTCCTATTTCTAAATAATATTATTTCTAGTCATTGTAGCCACTTTTGAGAGATTGCTGCAGAAAGAATTGTTTTACCTTTACTAAGTACCGCCAGGACTTTTTGTAATGGTGTGTGTGTGTGTGTGTGTGTGTGTGTGTGCATGTGTGTGAATTTCTGGTAAAATTTGTGTCCCTCTCCATCTATTCTTCTTTAGATGAAGAGAAGCAGCTCCTAACCTAAATCAAACTATGATATAGTTTATCTCCAATGTACAGCTAAAAATATAATGCAAAATGTGTAATATAAAGACCTAAATTGATTCCTTTCTGTCATTTCAATGCAGGAGAGTTTAAGAATATGTAATTTGCCTTGGCCTAATCTGCTCTATGCCAACACAGTCTTTACCTTCAACTTTCATTAAATAGGGAGCCTTAGTCCTCCCCTAGATTCCTTATAGCTCTTAGCTTTGTACATTGTTGAAGGATATTTGATATTGTTAAAACAATGTGAATTGATTTTCCTCAATTTATATTTATAATTGATTTGGAAAGATACCAATTTTTTTTTAATCCCTTAGCACACAGTGTCTTGCTTTCTCTATTTCTTGACAACTGTGGTATGAGTGTATAGCCTGCTTATGTCACTTATGCATAGTGGAGTTTTCTAAACTATGATAGAAGTCCCATTTTTTAATAATGTGGTTTGCATATTAAATTCTGTACTTAATAAACCCTAATAGAATGTTAATTTAAAGATGAATGGGATTTCCCATTTCCTAAGAAGTGCCACACAGTTTGATACACATAGTAGACACATATTAAAACAATTTTTAATGTCTTAAGAATTTGGATTGCACTTTATGTTTTCAAGCGAGTCATTGGACACACTAATTACTGTTGTACCTTGCAGAAATAGTGGTTAAAAGAGGTTTATTGCTGTAGAAGGGCAGATAAATCAACTTCCTGTATTTACTTCATTGCATGGTGGATAATCCTTTTGTACAAATGTTTATCTTCCAGCAGCTTTACTTCCAATGGAGTTATGATAGGTGGGAAAAACTGCACAGCCACAAAGTCCTTAGACATGATCTTAGCCTTGTGGTCACTGGGATATTTCACCAGACTTCCAATGTCTATAGAAAATGAAATGATTTCAAAGAGCTAACTACAGCAGTTGTAGCAAAGGCACATTAAGTGTAATTGTTCCAGAACTCCTTGCAGAGGCACATGGAAACCCAGATACTCAGTCTTGTACCAGTACATTTTTTTGAAACACTGAATTCTAGACACAAAATACAATAATACTGCTTCATTTCTAAACTCATGACAATAAGATCTCTTGAATAGGAGGAATGCATAAAAATAGTTATATTTGTATATGAGTATCATGCCTTTTGAAAACTCAACAGTACAACTTCATGATTCAGTTTCAAATGACATGTTTATTTGAAATTTTATTTGCAAATACAAACAAATGATATCTTTATTGATTTCCTAATTTATGTATAGCAATGAGGATCTTAAGAAACTGAATTAACCTAAGACACACATACAAACATACACACACACACACACACACACACACACACACTATTTTGTACCTTTACATAATAATAATATTAAGTATTACATCTCCTGAAAAGTGTGTTTACTGCATCCAAGCATATATTCAACTTAAATTCCAACTTCTCTGAGTAAGGCTGTGATGAGCCAACAGCAAGATCTTCAAAGGAATGGCATTTTCCAGCCTAGACTACTTGTCTAATTTTTTTTTTTATATAGAAGAAATGATTACCAAAGCTTTAAGATAAATAAGACAATACATGTCATGGAATGTTAAAGTTTAAGGGGACTTAAGAATTAACTGAAATAACAGTTACTGAGTACAGTTGTAGGTAATATGCTGAATGCTTTGCTTAAGAACTGTCCAAGTACACGAATAGCTTATACAGACATTCACTTATGGAATTATACCTTGAATTTCGTTATGACTTGAAGGCCAATTTTATTAAAACACTATCTTGACTTGAGTGATATGAAAGAGTGGGAAGACTCAGAATTGTGATTACCTCAAGTTAATAGTGACTTTATAGACCATGTATGTTGTTTCATGTTGACTAGACTAGTATCAAAGTGGTGATGTATCAAAGGATGACTTTGGATTCCTTGTCGAAATGTCTGTATGTACTCTTCTGAAGTTTTAAGTTTTGGCTGCCATATAGTTTATGGATTTCTAAGTACTGAAGCAAGGGAGTCATGCATTTGAGATAAGCAGTCTACCAACCAAGCAATAACCAGAGCCCCTGTATTCTATTGTTAGAATTTCCTTCCTTCCTTCCTTCCTTCCTTCCTTCCTTCCTTCCTTCCTTCCTTCCTTCCTCCCTCCCTCCCTCCCTCCCTCCCTCCC
>NC_034593.1:20921599-20939960 GCF_900095145.1 Mus pahari | reverse complement strand
GCATGCGCAACATAGTATCACTCCCAGCAACGGCTGTAATGGCTATGTGAGGCCGGCTATGTGAGGCGGCGCTCCACAGATAACCTTAGTTCTCATGACTAGAAATCTCTCCAAGATTTTGTTTTTAAACCCTCCTCTTTTCTGATCACCATAAGCCTCTCCATCTTATCCTCATGGCCCAACAATTAATATTCTTCAGTCCTACCCTGCAATACAGATAATATTGTTCCAGTTAATATTTTGTTATATCCATGCCATTGATTTTCTTATCTGCTTAAACACTGTACATCCATCTTTCCTAAATTCTGCCCCCTCCAACTCATCTCTCATCTCTTATCTCACCTTTTAGGTGTCTACCTTGCTCCTCCCAAAGCTGGAGAGATGGCTCAATAGTCAAGAAATTTCCTGTTCTAACAGACAACCTGGTTCTTATTTCCTGTATCGATATGACTATTAACAACTACCTTTAACTCCAGTTCTAGGGCATAAAATGGCTTCCTCTGGTCTATGTACTTACATGCTAGCATATGGTGAATGCATAAACATGCCGAGCTCACAGATATACATAAAATTAAAATAAATACATGAATAATAAAGGCAGTAACTGAGACCAAAGCTCTTGTTAACATATCCTTCCAGGGTCTGGTGTAGCCCAATCCTTGGGAGTCAGCCTTCTCTGACTGTGGTATTCCCAAGTTCCCACATGGTACTCCAGCATGGTCGTTTTTTTATACTCATATTTTTGCTTACAACATGTAGGATTCACTCTCCTAATTTCCTCCATTTTTTTTTAAATCTCTATCTTACTCAAACACTTCTGAGTATGCTGTGTGAAACACTATTCCCAGCCACCACTGCTCCTAACCTCCTTTCTTCCTTGCTTATTTCCACACAGGATTGTAACCATCGAAGATATGACAGAATTCACTTACCGTATTTTTGCCCTGATTATCCCACTTAGTATTATATTTAGGATTTATTCATATATAGCTTTGTCTTGTGCTTAGTCTAGTACTTAACCCATAAAACACCCAATGAATATTTTATAAATAAATGAATCTATTTGCAAGAAATGAATAATAATAATGGCACAGGTTCAATAAGTGGGAGCAAACAAGTCTTGAACAATATTACTCATGATTAAGGAAATATTATATTGAACTCTCTTAAAATTCCATGCCCAGTATTGAAATTATTCTTTCTTCTCACTCTTTGCTTTTCTATCATACATGTTGGCCACTGTGAGGAATCCAAAATTTCTATGTTATTTTGTATTTGTTATAATATTACTCAAGTTCTCATATTCATTTCACTAAGTTTATACATGAGTTTGAGCATCTCTCAGTTCCTATTACTGCTCCCCATTCTCTGAGACCCCGTATAAGCATAGGGTCTGTAGTCTTCTTTCTTTACAAAGACTCAGCTGTGATAGGAAGATGAGACTTCTCTGCTGGAGGACCCCGACAAGGGAAAAGTTAGAGAGAGATGACAGCTGTGGAAAGCTTCCCTGATGGTGTATGGTGTTTGCTTTAGAAAACCATTTTAAAATCAGTGAATCAAATCTCTCTCTAGTATATCATGATTTGGTTTGTTGGTGTATATAATATATTCATTCCATTTAATAAAAATCAGAGCAAAGTCATACTCTATCAATCATATTTATAATATATGTGCCATTTTCATGTAATACTAATGCTATATGTACATCATTTAATACCAAATCAAAGGCTAGGAAAGTAAATTACTATGGAATCTTCATTGTACTACAATATGTTCTTTCTTCTCAAATAATTTAGAAAAACAAAACAAAACAAAACAAAAACAAGGCACTAAGCCACGAACCCTTTGGCATATACACAACTGAGACAACACTAAGCCATGAACCCTTTGGCAGATACACAACTGAGACAACACCTCCACCCCACCCCCACCCCACACCCTGTGTGCTCAGTCCACTTGTTGGATATATTTGTCAGGCTCTGGAAGAGCCTCTCAGGAGACTGCTACATAAGGCTCCCTTCAGGGAGCACTTCCTGGCATCCACAATAGTGTCTGGGTTTGGTGTCTGTATTTGTGATGGATCCCCGGGTGGGCCAGTTTCTGGATAGCCTTTCCTTCAGTCTTTGCTCCACACTTTGTCTCCATATTTCTTCCTGTGAGTATTTTGTTCCCCCTTCTAAGAAGCACTAAAGCATCAACATTTTGGTCTTCCTTCTTTTTAGGCTTCATATGGTCTGTGAATTGAATCTTGGATATTCCAAACTTTTGGGCTAATATCCACCTATCAGCGAGTACATACCAAGGGTGTTCTTTCATGACTGAGTTACCTCCCTCAGGATCTTTTCAAGTTCCAACATTTGCCTGTAAATTTCATAAAGTCATCGTTTTTAATAGCTGAGTAGTACTCAATTGTATAAATGACCCACATTTTCTGTAGCCATTCCTCTGTTCAGGGACATCTGGATTATTTCCAGCTTTAGGCTATTATAAATATGACTGCTATGAACATAGTGAAACATGTGTCCTTATTATGTGTTGGAGCATCTGTTGGGTATATGCCCAGGAGTGGTACAGCTGGGTCCTCTGGTAATACTATGTCCAATTTTCTGAGGACCTGCCAGACTGATTTCTAGAGTGGTTGTACCAGCTTTCAATACCAGCAGAAATGTAGAAGTGTTCCTTTTTCTCCACATCCTTTCTAACATCCTTTCTCACCTGAATTTTTTTTATCTTAGCCATTCTGACTTTTTTGTTGTTGTTGTTGTTGTTGTTTTTGGTTTTTTGGTTTTTTGAAACAGGGTTTCTCTGTATAGCTCTGGCTGTGCTGGAACTCACTCTGTAGACCAGGCTGGCCTCTAACTCAGATATCTGCCTGTCTCTGCCTCCCAAGTACTGGGTTAAGTGCTTCTCAGCCTTTTGAGTTTCCTCAGTTAAAAATTCTGTTTAGCTCTGTTTCCCAATTTTAATAGGGTTATTTAGTTCTCAGGAGTCTAACTTCTTGAGCTCTTTGTATATATTGGATATTAGTCTCTATCGGATGTAGGATTGGTAAAGATCTTTTCCCAATCTGTTGGTTGCCATTTTGTCTTATTGACAGTGTCCTTAGCCTTTCAGAAGCTTTGCAATTTTATGAGGTCCCATTTGTTGATTGTTGATCTGAGAGCCTAAGCCCTTGGTGTTCTGTTCAGGAAATATTCCCCTGTGCCCATGTGTTTGAGACTTTTCTCTACATTCTCTTCTATTAGATTCATTATATCTGGTTTTATATGAAGGTTATTGATCCACTTAGACTTTAGCTTTGTACAAGAATATAAGAATGGAACAATTCTCATTCTTCTACATGTTGACCACCAGTTGAGCCAGCACCATTTATTGAAAATGCTGTCTTTTTCCATTGGATGGTTTTAACTCCTTTGTCAAAGATCAAGTGGTCATAGGTGTGTGGGTTCATTCCTGGGTCTTCAATTGTATTCCATTGATCTACCTGTCTGTCTCTGTACCAGAACCATGCAGTTTTGATCACTATTGCTCTATAGTACAACTTGAGGTCAGGGCTGTTTATTACCCCAGAAGCTCTTTTATTGTTGAGAATAGTTTTCACTACCCTGGGTTTTTTTTTTTTTTTTGTTATTCCAAATGAATTTGAGAATTGCTCTTACTACCTCCATGAAGAATTGAGTTGAAAGTTTGATGGGGATTGAATTGAATCTGTAGATTGCTTTTGGCATGTTGGCCATTTTTACTATATTAATTCTGCCGATCCATGAGCATGGGAGATCTTTCCATCTTCTGAGGTTCTTTTCAGTTTCTTTCTTCAGAGTTTTAAAGTTCTTGTCATACAGATCTTTCACTTGTTTGGTTAGATTTCTATTGACATATTCCTACATTACAATGCTGCCTTCATATAAATGATGTTGCATATTGTTTAATCAGTCCAATTCTTCAATTGGCAAAATCATTATATTAAAAATTAAGGCGCTATCACTATCTGTGGTTCTGTGTGGAGGTTATTTATTTATTTATTTATTTATTTACTTTCAAAGGTGGAGGCATGCATAGTCTGTACACTAGACTACCTCAGAACTCATTGTCTTGTTCTGGCTGTCCCAGAACTTAACTTGAAATTCCAGTCTCAGTTTCCCAAGTGCTAGGAACACAGCTATGAAACACAATACAGGGATGACATTTTGATGCTTTTATAATTAGACTTTTTTTTGTTCAAAAATATTCTACACAAGTAGTTACATATCTTGATAATGCTACATTAATATTCTAAACAAGTCATTAAATGCGTACATTGAAATGTACTGTATAATTGAAAATATTAACGGTATTATATTAGTGTTTTGAGGTTCTCCTCTAATATCTAATATTACTTATTAAGCAAGTAGAGAACTTCATAGTATAAAACCAAAGAATTGAATTTTTCTGTCATTTTATTAGTTCTTTAACAATTTCAACCATGTCATAATCCTATTTGCTCCATTCTCAAAACTCTGCCTGGGTCTATCTGCTGTTTGCCTATCCAACACTCTATGCGCTATTATTTTAATTATTTAAGAACAATTTACTTTAGCCAAATATTTGATGTGTTTTCTACCCCTGAAGAATGATAAACTACTTGTGAAAAAAAAAAAAAAAAAAAAAAAAAAAAAAAAACAGGATTGGGAAGAGAGGCCCCTTGGTCTTGTAGAAGCTAAGAATCTCCAACATCTCCATGGATAGGTATACAATTTTGTACCCAACTCATCTTTTCATGTAGGGATTTAGTCTGGCTTGAACTTGCGCAGGATTGTACATATGTCACAAATACTGGGGGGTGATAGGTGCAGCTGCCTTGATATGCAGATAATATTTTCTATTAGATATCCATTCACTATTTTGGGCTCTTATATTTTCCAACTCCCTTTACCACAGTGATCCCAGAGCTCTGGGAGTATGTGTGGGGTTATTAAATACCTAGGTCCCATTTAGCTCTGAGAATTATACAGGCTTTTATGCCTCCTGGCTTGGGAGTTGTGAGTCTCTGTTTTAACCACCATAGTCTTCATGGAGAAGTTTCTCAGATGAGGGTTGAGAGATCCATTATCTACAAGAATAGTGATAAAGTCATAATAAATCAGTTTAATACTAAGCCCATTTAGTGGCATAACAGGAGCAGGTTGCCTAGTAGGGCTTATGACCTGTCAAGCCACAGGTTCTGAGCCCAATAATGTTGCCAGGAATGGGTTACATCTTCTCGAACAGAGCTTTAAATCAGCTTAGGAAGTGGTTGGTTATTTCCATGATGTTGTGCCACTACTGAACCACTGTGCATACCTTGCAAGGCCAGACATCATTATAGCTTGCAATGTTCAGGGCAGGGTATGATCAATGACTAGTTTTTTCCTACAGTCCCTTGCATTGCACTGTCAATTCTATGAATGAAAGTGATTAAAGATTAATTTCATCATGTTCTACTAGTAAAATATTTGGCATCTTCATCAATATCGTCATGTGATTAAGCACTGTGGGAATCTAAGAACAATGGCAACACCTTCCATAGCTTCAGGTTCTATGGAACTACAGGGACCAGCAACTCCAGAGAAATAGCCCATTCTAGTACTGGGGTTTTAGTTAGTTAGCCTCTGGTATCTAATGTGGGCGTGGTTCCTTTGTCACAGTATAACTCCATTCCCCGCCCCCCCCCTCTCTCTCTCTGTGTGTGTGTGTGTGTGTGTGTGTGTGTGTGTGTGTGTGTATCACATTTTCAATATTCATTCATAAGTTGACATTTTTGGCTATTGTGAATAAAGCAGCAAAGGACTTGAGTGATCATGTGTCCCTGTAGTAGGATATGGAGCTCTTTAGTTTGTCTACTTGAGAGTGGGAAAGCTGGAGAGAAGAGTAGATCAATTTTTTATTTTCAACTTTAGGGTAATATTTGCATTGACTACCCTAATGGCACTAGTTTTATTTCCCACCATCAGTGAATAAGTGCTTTCATACTTCCCTTATAATAACAAGAATGCCATCTTTTGTTTTTTCTTACTTTAGACATTCTGGTTCAAAAGATATTAAGTCTCAAACAAGATTTGGGCTGATTTGCATTTTCCTGATGTCAAAGCATTTTTAACATTTAATGTGTTTCTTGGTCATTTGTGTTTCACCTTTGAGAAATTTCTGCTGCTTTATTCTATTCCTTGATTTTAATTGCACTGTTCCATTTTTTAAAACTGTATTCTCGATACTAATCACCCATCAAATGTACAGCTGATAATATTTTCCCTATTGCATAGGCTGCCACATTACTCAAGAGATGGTGTCTTTGTTGTGCAGAAACTTTTCACTTTTATGGGGTATTATTTGTCAATTTTTACTGCTAGTAACTAAACTCTGACACTGTTCAGAAAGTGCTCTCCTGTGCCACCAAGTTCAAGCATATTTCTTACAATTTTCTCAATTAGAGTCTATGTTTAAGAAATTGATACATTTAGAAAATTTAGTTTTGTGCAACATAAGAGAGCAGGATTGAATTTCATTCTCCTTAAATGAAACTATGTTATTTGACCAGAACCAAATTCTATTCAATACAAAGAAAGAAGTCCAAAGATGAAGTTTATAACACTGTATGTATGTGACTTGAAGTAACCATCTACTTGAAAGCCTTAGAAGGACAAGAAAAGTCAACATTACTAAAATTAGAAAAGATAAACAATCAGTGCCAGGCAGACTTGGTTGCTCATATCTATAATCCTAGTGCTTTAGAGGCAGAGAACAGTAGATATCTGTGAGTTCAAGAGCAGCCTGGTCTACATTACAGCCCAAGTTGCATAAAAAAGAGACCTTGTCTAAAAAACTTAAAAACATTAGGGTTGGAATTAATGAAATAGAAATGGAAAATAGAATAGTGAAAGAGTCATTGAAACAAAAAGTAGGAATATTGAATATATTAACAAGATACATAATTTAGACAGATAAAAATAAATGAGACAATTCAAATTAATGTAAATACAGATGAAAATGAGACTTTTAACAGACACGGAAGAAATTCAATGAAATCTAAGAACATATTTTTAAAATCTATATAAGGTTTTAAATTAAAATTTAAATTTTCTATATAACTAAAATTCATTTTTGTAGAATGCTAACATTTCTCCAATGTATACTGTTGTATTCTTTGTCAAACAACATGTTGCTATGGGAACTTGATTTACATATAGGACCTCAATTTTATTGCACTGTTCACTTAGTTTGAAGTCATGTCAGTACCATGGCTAATATATGTATGTATGTGTGTGTGTATATATATATATATATATATATATATATATATATATATATATATATATTTAGATGATACATACTATGATATAGTATATATATGCATGCATATTATATGTATATATACACACATGTATATACACATACATATGTGTGTGGAGGAGTATAGTATCTGTGTTTGTTTATCCTATGAAAGTTAAATCAAGCCTAAGTAAATACTTTAAATACTATCATAACAATAAGTATGATAAAAGCAGTATTTAAAAATTTCCCAACTAACAAATAAAATAAAATAAAAACCCAGTTCATATGGATTCATTGCAAGTTTCTACCTGATCTTCAGTAAGAACTAACACCAATACTCCTCAAACTATTCCACAAAATAGAAAAGGGAAGAACATTTCCAAGTTTCCTTTTCAAAACCAGTATTACCCTAATGTCAAAATCAAAGAACCAATAGTTAAACAATTTCTCAATAAAATACTAACAAAGCAAAGTAGAGGACATATCAAAAACATTATCTGTCATGATCAACTCAGCTTCAACTCAAAATGCAGGAATAGTTCAATACAAATTGGTCTATAAATATAATTTTCCATGCAAATAAACTAAAGGAGAGAAACCACACAATCATCTCATTAAAGGCAGGAAAACCCTATGACAAACATCTATTCAGGTTATAAGTAAGTGTCTTAGTCAGGGTTTCTATTCCTGGACAAACATCATGACCAAGAAGCAAGTTGGGGAGGAAAGGGTTTATTTGGTTTACATTTCCATACTGCTGTTCATCACCAAAGGATGCAGGACTGGAACTCAAGCAGGTCAGAAAAGCAGGAGCTGATGCAGAAGCCACGGAGGGATGTTCTTTACTGGCTTGCCTCCCCTGGCTTGCTCAACCTGCTCTCTTACAGAACCCAAGACTACCCACCAAGATGGTCCCACCCACAAGGGGCCTCTCCCACTTGATCACTAATTGAGCAAATGCCCCACAGCTGAATCTCATGGAGGCATTTCCCCAACTAAAGCTCCTTTCTCGGTGATAACTCCAGCTGTGTCAAGTTGACACAAAACTAGCCAATACAGTAAGAGAGAGACTAGGGATACAAAAGACACATTTCAAGATAATGAATGTCATATACAGGAATCCCACAGCACGAATCACCATAAATTGAGCAAACCCAAAAGTACCTCCACTAAAATCAGGAACAAAACAAAGATGACTACTCTCTTCTTTCTTGTTCAACATAACACTTGAGTTTCTCACTAGAAAAGTAAGACGAGTATAGGAGATAGATTGTAGGAAACAAAGAAACCCAAATATCTGTATTTGCCAGTGATATGATTATATATGCAAAGGACCTTAAGGAACCTATTAAAAGAACACCCACTGATGACAAATATATTCAGCAAATTAGCAGAATATAAACTTGACAGATTAAAATTAGTTGTCCTTTATATAAACACCAGGAAAGAAATTAAGAAAACTAATATCACCCATTGGTATTAAGTTATTGATTAATTATCTTGGAATAAATAGAATCAAGAAAGTGAAAGACTTACAAATGGAGAACTTAAGACACTGAGAAAAGAAACTGGAGATGATACCAGAAGATGGAAAGACTTTGCATACTCTTCAATTGATAGGATTAACATTGTGAAGATGGCCACCCTACCAAAATCAACCTACATATTCAATGCAATCCCGACCAAAATCACAACACAATTCTTTACACAAGCTGGTAAGCAATCTTACATTTCATATAGAAATACAAAGAACACAGGGTACAGTAAACAATCCTAAATAACAAAAACCTTTTGGAGGCCTCACATTTCGAGATTTCCAAGTATACCACTGAGTTATAGTAACGAAGACAGCATGGTACTGACACAACTTCAAACTAAGTTATCAGTGCAATAGAATTGAGGCCCTACATGTAAACCCAAGTTCCCATAGCAACCTGTTGTTTGACAAAGAATACAGCCGTGCACATTGAAGAAGCGATAACGTTCTACAACAATGAATTTAAGTGATATAGAAAATGTTAAAATGATAAAAAAACAAAGTGTAAACTTTTAAAATTGCATTGTTTATAAACAAATATGAACTCATGACCTTTTTTTCTTTTTAAATACATACATTTCCTAACTAAAGAAAAAGCCAAGTCATAGATTAGTTACTTAATGCTGATGGCAACTAAAAAATTACTTTAAATAGAAGGATATGCAAGTTTATAACTCTCTTCAGAGTGCACTTGTGTCATCAGCAATAACATCATGAACTCAGTTATGCATATTCATGTGTGTGTGTGCCAAGAAGGCCTAGAATTATGACTTGATAGGAGTAATGTATACAAAATGTATAATGTATCAATGTATAATACCTTTGTTACTAATAGAAGACAATGCTTATTGGGGAAAAGGCTCATTTCAAATCTGACTTAAGAGTGTAATAAAAGGTAATGACAAAATTACATGCCTACTTCTAGAAAATAATTCATACTGAAACTCAATGCTGAATTAATGTAATTTAATTAAAATTAATAAAGAAATACATAATATTTTCAAGGATTATTATAATGTCAGAAAACAAAAATCTGAACATGATCAATAAATAGAAATTAAAAAGAATTAAGAATATAGAAATATATGAAAAACATTGTTATAGCAAAATAAGAAATGTAATGAAAACTCTCCAAGTGGTCAATGACTTTTGTTTCTTACAAGAAAAATTGACTGTACTTAATAATAACAGTTCTAATTGGTAAAAATCAAAATAATTTGATGATGATCCTGACAAAGGAATATAAAGATGAAACTAAAATAACAAAACCCAATCAGTGATAATAAGTAGGACATGACTTCTTCATCTGACTCTTGTCATTTAGAGGAGAAGAATTACAGATATAGACCTCCTGAGGAAGTCATTATGAGTTTCATATACATGGCATGCAAAGTGATATAGCAAATAAAGATAGCTTCTCAATGTTCAGTCAAGGCACTAATCACTAACAAATAGAACCAATGAATGAAGAGCCAGTGGAAATCTGGTACCACTCCCTGGACCTACTGATCAAGTTTAGAATCACAGGGACTATGCAGTATTACATGATTATGGATTTTGATATGTATACAGTATAACTTCTAAAATGCTTTTGTGTATATACATGTAAGCGCATATGTATAGAACAGCTGTGAAAGTTGGTTCTCTTGTCGATGGGCAGTCCAAAGATGGAACTCAGGTCGTCAGACTTGATGACACATTCATTTGTTAGAAGCTTAATACCAGTAATTGTTATTTAAGACAAAAATTACCTGGCAGATCTAACCACATACCTAGACTTATTTCATGGTATAACAAATGAAACAACTTTGAACCATAAAAGTCAGTGATAATAAATAAAAAACATATATTTAAGTTACAGAACTTTCCCCAAAATGTGATTCCATTTCATAATTAAGCTTAATTAAGATCAAAGAAAGGAGCATGAGAAATAAATTATACAAAATTTAGAATAACCATCAGTGACAGGATGTGACCACTGGCTCAGTCTTTGCTCAAAAATAAAACAATAACAACAAAAATAAAAAATTCAATGTTAATCATTAGTGATACCAATGAACTTATTTTCATTGGATGTAGAAATGGGCAACTGTTTCTGTAACCAACAAGTGTTTCGAGATTACATGCTGTAAGTTGCCTGGATGTATAATATAATGTGCTTTTTACTGTCTTTAAAAACACTTTATAACAAATAAAGAATTATAATACACTGTGTAAGAGGGATCAAATCTAAATATTCACCAAACGTGGAAGATGGTTTACAGTGGGATCTAGTTCTCTCACTTAGATTTTATGTGGGAGCACTAACCTCCCAGATGACTATCTGGAAACAATGTGTTTTAAGCTTCTTGGGAGTATCACATGAAATTCTTCTCTGCTTCGATTGGTCACTTTATAATAATGGAATAAAAATTAGGAAATAGAGACTCCCCATCTCTCTCTGTACTCATGCAATTACCAAAGCTGAAATGGGGACCTATTGAGACCATGGCTCTCTGCAAGTAAGGCAATCGGTACATCAACAGCAGCTAGAGTCAGGCTGCACACTCATGTATATTTTCTGTATTCTTGGACTTTGAGACATAGATATATAATTTTAAGCCCTAAAGTATGTTACTTAGCTATGACTAATAGAGTATTCATAAGAATTTATTGTTTTGCTGGGCGTGGTGGCTCACGCCTTTGATTCCAGCACTTGGGACGCAGAGGCAGGTGGATTTCTGAGTTAAAGCCTGGTCTACAAAGTGAGTCCCAGGACAGCCAGGGCTACACAGAGAAACCCTGTCTCGAAAAACAAAAACAAAAACAAGAACAAAACAAAAAAAGAATTTACTGTTTTATGATGTCTAATCATATTTATTTGGAAAACAAATATTACCATTCTGAAAGCTTTTATGTCAAAAATAAAGATATTTTTATTTAAAAGATTACCACTATTGGCATCTGCCTAGTTCATATTTTTTTTTTTTACAGATTTCTTGTGACTATATCATCCACAGTACTTTATAGCATAAGGGAGGTAACTGAAAGATATCCCTTCCCTTCTCTACTCTCTGTAAAATATTGCAAACTTAGCCAAAAAACAACAGCAGTAATAACCAAAAGGTCCTAAATTGTATACATTTCTAATGATTCTTTAAGACCATTTCTAATTTATATTGAGAGTATGAGACTAAAGAGTTTCTGTATTCAACTAATTGCAACCAAATTAATGAAGCAATGAAAATTTCCTAACACAAGGCTTTGGGTTTCCCTGCCTACTGAACTGGCAGCAACATTGAGTGTGTGCAAGGAAGGAGTGGGTGACACATCTATAGATATTCTCTGTGTATCTCAGTCCAGGAGCCCTCGTGGTGCAGAGATGCTCTTTGCTTCACTGCATTTATGGAAGAAATCTGTGTTTTGCATTCGGGTCTTTACATAATGTTCAACTCCCACATTTTAAAAACTTTTTGCATTTTTACATTTATTATTATCTTTGTTTGCATATACACCCAGGATAGCAATTTTTTCTAGCATGCACTTTTCCTTCCTGTTTAAATTCATGTAATCTTAAACACTTTCACAAGTTTGAAAAAATTTTTTCAAAGCTGAGATAGCACACAAATCAGTGGTAGGTGGTTGGTTACACATGTCTGAAGAAGGGGTTCTATTCTCAAGTCCACACACACACAAGGGATCTGTCACCTATCCAGCTGTCCAGAAATACTTTCCCATCACCTTGATAGAGATTCAACCCCCTGTAAAATGAATTGATATTTACTGGTGTAGATAACTTACAGGCTATCTAATAGACCTTTATTGAAAAATACATACTCCTTTGTGTACATTTATCATAAGTATGGTGTATCTATGACATTCCTTGTGCACGGCGCAATGGTATGAACCATGTGTTCTTGACTGCTTGCCAGGAGAAGTTTTATCTCATTAATATTTTTACTTTTTTTTCTTTCCTCTTGGGGTGTTCATTGTATTTTCATATACCTATTGCTATTTGACCTGCATGACCATCTGTTCTTATCATTTGATCTTCTGCCATCTATTTTGGTATCAGACTTCTTTTTAGTATATTACAAATATCAGTTGCTTGAGTTATTATTTATTTATTGACTGTTTAATACATGCTTTCTCTCTACATATTTTAAATGTTTTTCATAGCTTCTACAGTCCTATGTTGCTTGTGACACATTCTCATTATCTATGTCATATATATATATAATCTCTAAATTGCCTTTTAAGGTTTTATTGTTTTATAATTACATCTTTAATCAATTGAAGTTGGGTGAGACAGAGATGCAATGTATTTTCTTTGAGTGCATAGTCAGTTTTGCCATCCATTTACTAAATTAGACCATCCTTCACAAATGAATTTAAGATACTTCTTTAGTGATCCATCACATTCCATAAAATATTAGTATCAACTATGGAGCAATGTACACTTCTCTGCCCTTGGTTTTAATTTTTTTCATTCATGTAAAAACTACTTACTCAATGTCTTTGAGCTGTAGGGTCCTAACATTTTGGCTTTTCTTCTTTTTTTTCATTAAATTATTTACTTATTTATCCACTTTACACACCAATATCAGCACCCCCTCTCCTCCAAGTCCCCTCACAAACAACTCCTCCCTACACCCCCTTCTTCCCTAGGTATCATCCCACCCTGAAACATCAAGTCACTGCAGAACTAGGTACATCTTCTGCTACTGAGGCCAGACAAGGAAACCCCGTTAGGGGAATGAGGTCCACAGGCAATCAACAGAGTCAGGGACAATCCCTACCCCAGACCCTACATGAAGACCAGTCTTTACATCTGCTACATATGTTCAGCCTGTTCTTGCTCTTCGGTAGTTCAGTCTCTGGAAGCCCCAATCGTGTCCAGATTACTTGACTCTGTTGGCCTTCTTCTGGAGTCTCTATCCTCTTTGGGTCCCTCAATCCATCCAGTAACTCTTCCACAAGACGACCCAAACTCCATCTAATGTTTGGTTCTGAGTCTCTGCATCTCCTTCCATTGGCTGCTGTGTGGAGTCTCTCAGGGGACAGTTATGCTAGGTTTCTACCTGCAAACACAACAGAGTATTATTAATAGTGTCAGGGATTGGTGCTTGCCTATGTGATAAGTCTCAATTTGGGCCTGTTAGTTTTATTCTTGAAATAATGCTCTCCTGTCCTGAATTTTTTATATATATATATATATATAGATAGATAGATAGATAGATAGATAGATAGATAGATAGATAGATATAGATATAGAGCTATAGATAGATAGATAGATAGATAGATAGATAAATAGATAGATGAGATAGAGATAGACAAATAGATGAGATAGAGTTATATAGATAGATAGTTTCTAAGTTTCAGTGTTTAATTCTTGAAGGAGATAAAATTATATCTAACATATCTTTATAATCTCCACAATTCCCTAACCAATTTGGTAAATTTGCAAATTTACTCAGTGTATGTATATACTAAGGAATCTTTACATGATTCTGCATGTACTGGGCCCCCAATTGTAGAAAGTTTATCAGTTTCATGTAACTTTACAAACCTAAAATGGTGTTGATTCTGGTCAAGACAGAGTGGGGTGTTTGTTTCTTTGCTTGTTTTTCCTTTAGGCAAAAAAGAAAAGACAGTTTATTAGAATGTTGTTCCTATTTGTTGTGTTTTATCTGTATGTATTGGCATAACACTGTAGCACAGATGACACTCATAGGAAATTAAATGTCTATTAATAAAATGATGGAATCACACAGTTCATGATTTGTAAGTTAGTTAGAAAGGACGATTACTATGTTTACCTAGGGTTATATAATATCATGGCGTTCTTACTTTGGGCCTATATCGATCTATACCAAAACCCCTGTCATTGGCAATAGGTAGAATAAGAAGAAAGCCTGCTAAAATTCCAGCTGTTTTGTGTCATCCACTAAGAAATTCTGAGAGCTGACTCCATTCTATCCTTTGTGCTGTAATGTTTCCTCAAATTAGCATGAAATGACAGAGAAAGGATGGGTACTAATTTGCTTATTCTAGGAAAAAGCTCAGAGACCACTGGAATGACCCTTTATTTTGTATTCCAAATAATAGAAAATGAAGCTGCTTTCCAGGATGACAAAGATTGGAAACATAAAAGACACATTGGCTACATAAAATGTGCCAGGTCTGTGGCAGATGGAGCCAGTGTCAACTACCAAGAACCACTGAAAAGTATTGAGGCAGGCACATTGGCCTGGTCCGTGGAAGGCAACCACCATTTACATTTTGCGAGTTTATTGGGGGGGGGGGAGGCTTATGCTGAATCATTTTATTAATGTAATAATATTCTGAGTTCACGGGGTTAACATTGACATTTAAATAAACCTGATCCTGGTTTCCTACAGCAGGAATACTAGTTGGATGGCTCTAGATTTTTTCTGAAGTGAGGCAGAGATTCCCGGACTGCTGCTGTAGGTTTGCACTGACTGGTTTTAACTCCCAGAAATTTTCTGCTCTGATTTAACTGAGTTCTCTGGAGTCCTGAGTACAGGTGCCGCGGAGGGATGCGGTTATTACCAGAGCTGAGATTGTGATGGAGTGCACTTTGAGGAAAAGTCACGCCCCACCTGCATCCCATGATGCTCTGCAACCGGGTGGGCTGGGAAAGGCTCTTGCTTCTGGTCTCAAGTACCTATCTATTGCTGCAATTCCTGAAGGCTCAGTTTTGTTCCTGATGTCTTTGTTTTCTCTGGTTTTTGTGGCAGGAGTAAAATCTGGAGGCACCCTGGCTCCCCAGATCTCTAGGGTTCCCGTGAAGTGCAGAGACATGTATGAAGCCACAGTCGAGTTCCATGCCCACACCTTCTAGGAAAGAATCCCACGTGGCCACTGGAACAAAGTCTTTTTGCCCCATCTCTGCTGGAAGGAAGGGCTCCTTAGCTCTGCCTACTAAAAACACCCAGATTAGAAAGCTACTTGCTTTAGATGCTCTAAGAGAATATTCCGTCTGAGAGCGGGACATGGTAACCAGTACCTAGAATCCCAGCACTCAGGAGGATGAGACCGGAGAATTATCACAGGTTCAGTGTCAGCCTGCCATCCTTGACTACGGAGTGAGAACCCATCTCAAAAATAAATAAATAAATAAACGAATAAACGAATAAATAACTAAATAAATAAAAGAAATAGAGAATGATCTGCACTCTAGCATCAGAGTTCTCAGCAAAGCACCCAAGCTCTACCCATGAGCAAACAGGGACAAATATTTCTGAGTTCATGGGAAAGAAAACAAATTAAGAGTTAGAAGTGGTAGCGGGGCTGACAGTCATAGAACTTGGTAGCAGAAGGTGACAGTCGTAGAGCTTGGTAGCAGAGGGTGACAGTCGTAGAGTAATATTGAGGGCTTCCTGTGTCTCAATCTGATCATTTCATTCCATTTCAGGAAAAAGACACAGCTGCCTTAGATGATGTTTAACTTAGGAAGGGCCGAGAGATGACTGCGAAAGAGCAGAACAACACCAGAAGGGTAGTGTTAGTGTCAGGTCCCTCAGAATCCTCGTTTCTAGCGAGCATCCTGCAGAAAACTTGTGTTCTCTGATAATGTAGTACAACTTTGCTGTTAAACAAAATAAATGGCACCTTGTTATGATCAGTGGTTTACCAATAGCTGACCCCTCTTTAAAGGTAAACAGAGCAAATCCATTTTCTTTATTTTAAGAAATGACAATAAATAAAAAGAAATGTGTGGCTTAGAGCTTCAATACTCAAAATCACAATGAGATGAAATATGCAATAGCTATGGAAAATATGGAAATGATGTGGGGTTTTTCTTCATTTACTAAGTCTTAATGGTGGGGGGAAATAACGTACCGCCAATTGGTACTAAAAAGAAACTGTTTTATTATGCTTACTACACAATGAGCCTGCCTAAGGCATTCCCTAGTTGTGTTATACATTATTAACTGTTATAAACCATTACTCTGAATAGTACCCAAGTGGCCTGGAAGTTAGTGTATCTCTTTAACTGCTTAGCTCATTCCAAGAGAGTAACTTAGACACTGAAAGTGACTGCTTATTCGTTAATGCCGATTCCGTAATATGAAGATAAATTATGTGACAGGGTTAAAACTGGTCAGGAAACATACGGGGATGAACAGGGCAAAGGGCACATTTATCAGGAAGAAATTCTGCACGTTAATTATATGATAGAATATCCATTTCAATAATTATTGAAGAATTTTCTAGACAAAAGTACCTCTCTCTCTCTCCCTCCCTCTCTCTCCCTCTCTCTCTCTCATGAGAGATTTAGGTATCATAATATCAATTCATCATCAATCTATCATCTGTCAATTAACTGGCATTTATGCATCACCTCTAATGTCATCATCTTTTATCTATTTCACATACGCTTTTAGAAAACAAGGAGATGGATTTTATGTTTCTGCAGACAGAACCATTCTCCTGCTTTAATTACTGATCATTAAATGGTTATACATGCTGAATAAAACTTGGTACCTTATTTCATTCTATTTCTTTCTCTGTTAAACTTACTCATGGTTATGATTCTTATGGCTTTTGATCAATGAATCTGACCAAAGGACAGCATAAAGAAAGAAGAGAGGGAGAGAAGGAGGGATGGAGGGAGGAAAGGAGGGAAGGACAGACAGACTTACTTGGTCTTACAGTTGAAGGAGAAACAACCCATCCTTGAGACAGGCATGGCATCAGGAGCCGGAGACAGTGGTCAGGGCGCAGAGTAGGCTGAAAGTCGTGGGGAGCTGTCAACTGTCCAGACACACTCCCCAGTGACCCATATATACCAGCAAGGCTCGGCCTCCTACAGGTTTCACAATATTCAAAAATAATGCCATAAGCTGGGGGTTGCTGTTAAAATAAGGGAGCATAAGTAAATATTTCCCATTCCACATACAACACTCACCAAGTGAGAAAATGTTCCTGTTTCTTATAGACTGTAAAGGACAGCAATGAGTGACAGCTGACAGTTTCATGGCTCTTGTCCTGGCTGTGTTTGTCAATTTGACACAAGTTAGAGTTATTTGTGAAGACCGGTTCTTAAGTGAGGAAATGCCTATTAATGGGCTATAGGCAAATCTGCTCAGCATTTACTTAATTAATGGTGACATGGGAGGGTGCAACCCACTATATGTGGTAACGCATTTGAAAATGTATTACTGATTATAAAACAGAGCAGGCTAAGCCAGCCATAAGGAGAAAGCCAATAAAGAACATTCTTACGTGACCCTGCTTCAGGTCAGGCCTCCAGGTTCCTGCCCTGATTCCCCTCAGTGATAGAGTGTGACCTTGGAGTTAGAAGCAGAAATAAACTCTTTCCTCCCCAAGTTGCTTTCTGGTCATGATGTGGACAACACAGCAGGAGAAACCTAACTCAGACAATTATTATCTCAACACAGGATGGTCCCATTCTCTTCTTTGTTCTTCCTTCCCTCCTTTCTTTCTTTCTTTCTTTCTTTCTTTCTTTCTTTCTTTCTTTCTTTCTTTCTTTCTTTCTTTCTTTCTTTCTTTCTTTCTTTCTTTCTTCCT